>NW_026912094.1:210000-432500 GCF_963662255.1 Cinclus cinclus | reverse complement strand
CTGCCATCGGAGGCCCAAACGCGCCCTACAAAATGACATCTGCATTGTGGGTTCTTGAGTTTGGCTTCTTGGGGAAAAGTGCCTCATTTCAAAGCCAACATGCCTAACTTGCCTGCGGCCCGTCCTGGGCTTGTGCCTACAAAAATTCCATAAGGACGAGGATTTCTCCCAGAACAAAGCTGCCCCCTCCTCCAAACCTGGCTGCCATCGGAGGCCCAAACGCGCCCTACAAAATGACATCTGCCAAGTGGGCTCTTGAGTTTGGCTTCTTGGGGAAAAGTGACTCCTTTCAAAACCAACTTGCCGGCGTCCCGTCCCGGACTTTTGCTACAAAAATTCCATAAGGACGAGGATTCCTCCCAGACCAAAGCTGCCCCCTCCGCCAAACCTGGCTGCCATCGGAGGCCCAAACGCGCCCTACAAAATGACATCTGCCAAGTGGGCTCTTGAGTTTGGCTTCTTGGGGAAAAGTGCCTCCTTTCGGAGCCAACTTGCCTGCGGCCCGTCCTGGGCTTTTGCCTACAAAAATTCCATAAGGACGAGGATTTCTCCCAGACCAAAGCTGCCCCCTCCTCCAAACCTGGCTGCCATCGGAGGCCCAAACACGCCCCACAAAATGACACCTGCATTGAGGGTTCTTGAGTTTGGCTTCCTGGGGAAAAATGCCTCCTTTCGGAGTCAACTTGCCTGCGGCCCATGCAGGGCTTTTGCCTACAAAAATTCCATAAGGACGAGGATTTCTCCCAGACCAAAGCTGCCCCCCCCTCCAAACCTGGCTGCCATCGGAGGCCCAAACGTGCCCTACAAAATGACACCTGCCAAGTGGGCTCTTGAGTTTGGCTTCTTGGGTGGAAGTGCCTCGTTTCAAAGCCAACTTGCCTGCGGCCCGTCCTGGGCTTTTGCCTACAAAAATTCCATAAGGACGAGGATTTCTCCCAGACCAAAGCTGCCCCCTCCTCCAAACCTGGCTGCCATCAGAGGCCGAAACGCGCCCCACAAAATGACATCTGCATTGAGTGTTCTTGAGTTTGGCTTCTTGGGGAAAAGTGCCTCCTTTCGGAGCCAACTTGCCTAACTTGCCTGCGGCCCGTCCTGGGCTTTTGCCTCCAAAAATTCCAGAAGGACGAGGATTTCTCCCAGGCCAAAGCTGCCCCCTCCTCCAAACCTGGCTGCCATCGGAGGCCCAAACGCGCCCTAGAAAATGACACCTGCCAAGTGGGCTCTTGAGTTTGGCTTCTTGGGGAAAAGTGACTCCTTTCAAAACCAACTTGCCTGTGTCCCGTCCCGGGCTTTTGCTACAAAAATTCCATAAGGACGAGGATTCCTCCCAGACCAAAGCTGCCCCCTCCTCCAAACTTGGCTGCCATCGGAGGCCCATACGCGCCCTACAAAATGACATCTGCCAAGTGGGCTCTTGAGTTTGGCTTCTTGGGGAAAAGTGCCTCCTTTCGGAGTCAACTTGCCTGCGGCCCATGCAGGGCTTTTGCCTCCAAAAATTCCATAAGGACGAGGATTTCTCCCAGACCAAAGCTGCCCCCTCCTCCAAACCTGGCTGCCATCGGAGGCCCAAACGCGCCCTACAAAATGACACCTGCCAAGTGGGCTCTTGAGTTTGGCTTCTTGGGGGAAAGTGCCTCCTTTCAAAGCCAACTTGCCTGCGGCCCGTCCTGGGCTTGTGCCTACAAAAATTCCATAAGGACGAGGATTTCTCCCAGAACAAAGCTGCCCCCTCCTCCAAACCTGGCTGCCATCGGAGGCCCAAACGCGCCCTACAAAATGACATCTGCCAAGTGGGCTCTTGAGTTTGGCTTCTTGGGGAAAAGTGCTTCCTTTCGGAGCCAAAATGCCTAACTTGCCTGCGGCCCGTCCTGGGCTTTTGCCTCCAAAAATTCCATAAGGACGAGGATTTCTCCCAGACCAAAGCTGCCCCCTCCTCCAAACATGGCTGCCATCGGAGGCCCAAACGCGCCCTACAAAATGACACCTGCCAAGTGGGCTCTTGAGTTTGGCTTCTTGGGGAAAAGTGCCTCCTTTCGGAGCCAACTTGCCTAACTAGCCTGCGGCCCGTGCTGGGCTTTTGCCTACAAAAATTCCAGAAGGACGAGGATTTCTCCCAGACCAAAGCAGCCCCCTCCTCCAAACCTGGCTGCCATCGGAGGCCCAAACGCGCCCTACAAAATGACATCTGCCAAGTGGGTTCTTGAGTTTCGCTTCTTGGGGAAAAGTGCCTCCTTTCATAGCCAACTTGCCTAACTTGCCTGCGGACAGTCGTGGGCTTTTGCCAACAAAAATTCCATAAGGACGAGGATTTCTCCCAGACCAAAGCTGCCCCCTCCTCCAAACCTGGCTGCCATCGGAGGCCGAAACGCGCCCTACAAAATGACACCTCCCAAGTGGGCTCTTGAGTTTGGCTTCTTGGGGAAAAGTGCCTCCTTTCGGAGTCAACTTGCCTGCGGCCCGTCCTGGTCTTTTGCCTACAAAAATTCCATAAGGACGAGGATTTCTCCCAGACCAAAGTTGCCCCCTCCTCCAAACCTGGCTGCCATCAGAGGCCCAAACGCGCCCCACAAAATGACATCTGCCAAGTGTGCTCTTGAGTTTGGCTTCTTGGGGAAAATTGCCTCCTTTCGGAGCCAACTTGCCTAACTTGCCTGCGGCCCGTCCTGGGCTTTTGCCTCCAAAAATTCCAGAAGGACGAGGATTTCTCCCAGACCAAAGCTGCCCCCTCCTCCAAACCTGGCTGCCATCGGAGGCCCAAACGCGCCCCACAAAATGACACCTGCATTGAGAGTTCTTGAGTTTGGCTTCCTGGGGAAAAGTGCCTCCTTTCGGAGTCAACTTGCCTGCGGCCCATGCAGGGCTTTTGCCTACAAAAATTCCATAAGGACGAGGATTTCTCCCAGACCAAAGCTGCCCCCTCCTCCAAACCTGGCTGCCATCAGAGGCCCAAACGCGCCCCACAAAATGACATCTGCATTGAGGGTTCTTGAGTTTGGCTTCTTGGGGAAAAGTGCCTCCTTTCGGAGCCAACTTGCCTAACTTGCCTGCGGCCCGTCCTGGGCTTTTGCCTCCAAAAATTCCAGAAGGACGAGGATTTCTCCCAGGCCAAAGCTGCCCCCTCCTCCAAACCTGGCTGCCATCGGAGGCCCAAACGTGCCCTACAAAATGACACCGGCCAAGTGGGCTCTTGAGTTTGGCTTCTTGGGGAAAAGTGACTCCTTTCAAAACCAACTTGCCTGTGTCCCGTCCCGGGCTTTTGCTACAAAAATTCCATAAGGACGAGGATTCCTCCCAGACCAAAGCTGCCCCCTCCTCCAAACCTGGCTGCCATCGGAGGCCCAAACGCGCCCTACAAAATGACATCTGCATTGTGGGTTCTTGAGTTTGGCTTCTTGGGGAAAAGTGCCTCCTTTCGGAGTCAACTTGCCTGCGGCCCATGCAGGGCTTTTGCCTCCAAAAATTCCATAAGGACGAGGATTTCTCCCAGACCAAAGCTGCCCCCTCCTCCAAACCTGGCTGCCATCGGAGGCCCAAACGCGCCCTACAAAATGACACCTGCCAAGTGGGCCCTTGAGTTTGGCTTCTTGGGGGAAAGTGCCTCCTTTCAAAGCCAACTTGCCTAACTAGCCTGCGGCCCGTCCTGGGCTTGTGCCTACAAAAATTCCAGAAGGACGAGGATTTCTCCCAGACCAAAGCAGCCCCCTCCTCCAAACCTGGCTGCCATCGGAGGCCCAAACGCGCCCTACAAAATGACATCTGCCAAGTGGGTTCTTGAGTTTCGCTTCTTGGGGAAAAGTGCCTCCTTTCATAGCCAACTTGCCTAACTTGCCTGCGGACAGTCGTGGGCTTTTGCCAACAAAAATTCCATAAGGACGAGGATTTCTCCCAGACCAAAGCTGCCCCCTCCTCCAAACCTGGCTGCCATCGGAGGCCGAAACGCGCCCTACAAAATGACACCTCCCAAGTGGGCTCTTGAGTTTGGCTTCTTGGGGAAAAGTGCCTCCTTTCGGAGTCAACTTGCCTGCGGCCCGTCCTGGTCTTTTGCCTACAAAAATTCCATAAGGACGAGGATTTCTCCCAGGCCAAAGCTGCCCCCTCCTCCAAACCTGGCTGCCATCAGAGGCCCAAACGCGCCCCACAAAATGACATCTGCCAAGTGTGCTCTTGAGTTTGGCTTCTTGGGGAAAATTGCCTCCTTTCGGAGCCAACTTGCCTAACTTGCCTGCGGCCCGTCCTGGGCTTTTGCCTCCAAAAATTCCAGAAGGACGAGGATTTCTCCCAGACCAAAGCTGCCCCCTCCTCCAAACCTGGCTGCCATCGGAGGCCCAAACGCGCCCCACAAAATGACACCTGCATTGAGAGTTCTTGAGTTTGGCTTCCTGGGGAAAAGTGCCTCCTTTCGGAGTCAACTTGCCTGCGGCCCATGCAGGGCTTTTGCCTACAAAAATTCCATAAGGACGAGGATTTCTCCCAGACCAAA
This sequence comes from Cinclus cinclus, assembly GCF_963662255.1. NCBI lineage: Eukaryota > Metazoa > Chordata > Aves > Passeriformes > Cinclidae > Cinclus > Cinclus cinclus. The sequence continues at coordinate 428,020 of NW_026912094.1, read as the reverse complement.
GCTGCCCCCTCCTCCAAACCTGGCTGCCATCGGAGGCCCAAACGCGCCCTACAAAATGACATCTGCATTGAGGGTTCTTGAGATTGGCTTCTTGGGTGGAAGTACCTCCTTTCAAAGCCAACTTGCCTGCGGCCCGTCCTGGGCTTTTGCCTCCAAAAATTCCATAAGGACGAGGATTTCTCCCAGACCAAAGCTGCCCCCTCCTCCAAACCTGGCTGCCATCGGAGGCCCAAACGCGCCCTACAAAATGACATCTGCCAAGTGGGCTCTTGAGTTTGGCTTCTTGCGGAAAAGTGCCTCCGTTCAAAGCCAACTTGCCTAACTAGCCTGCGGCCCGTGCTGGGCTTTAGACTACAAAAATTCCATAAGGACGAGGATTTCTCCCAGACCAAAGCTGCCCCCTCCTCCAAACCTGGCTGCCATCAGAGGCCCAAACGCGCCCCACAAAATGACATCTGCATTGAGGGTTCTTGAGTTTGGCTTCTTGGGGAAAAGTGCCTCCTTTCGGAGCCAACTTGCCTAACTTGCCTGCGGCCCGTCCTGGGCTTTTGCCTCCAAAAATTCCATAAGGACGAGGATTTCTCCCAGGCCAAAGCTGCCCCCTCCTCCAAACCTGGCTGCCATCGGAGGCCCAAACGTGCCCTACAAAATGACACCTGCCAAGTGGGCTCTTGAGTTTGGCTTCTTGGGGAAAAGTGACTCCTTTCAAAACCAACTTGCCTGTGTCCCGTCCCGGGCTTTTGCTACAAAAATTCCATAAGGACGAGGATTCCTCCCAGACCAAAGCTGCCCCCTCCTCCAAACCTGGCTGCCATCGGAGGCCCAAACGCGCCCTACAAAATGACATCTGCATTGTGGGTTCTTGAGTTTGGCTTCTTGGGGAAAAGTGCCTCCTTTCGGAGTCAACTTGCCTGCGGCCCATGCAGGGCTTTTGCCGACAAAAATTCCATAAGGACGAGGATTTCTCCCAGACCAAAGCTGCCCCCTCCTCCAAACCTGGCTGCCATCGGAGGCCCAAACGCGCCCTACAAAATGACACCTGCCAAGTGGGCCCTTGAGTTTGGCTTCTTGGGGGAAAGTGCCTCCTTTCAAAGCCAACTTGCCTGCGGCCCGTCCTGGGCTTGTGCCTACAAAAATTCCATAAGGACGAGGATTTCTCCCAGAACAAAGCTGCCCCCTCCTCCAAACCTGGCTGCCATCGGAGGCCCAAACGCGCCCTACAAAATGACATCTGCCAAGTGGGCTCTTGAGTTTGGGTTCTTGGGGAAAAGTGCTTCCTTTCGGAGCCAAAATGCCTAACTTGCCTGCGGCCCGTCCTGGGCTTTTGAGTACAAAAATTCCAGAAGGACGAGGATTTCTCCCAGACCAAAGCTGCCCCCTCCTCCAAACCTGGCTGCCATCAGAGGCCCAAATGCGCCCTACAAAATGACATCTGCCAAGTGGGCTCTTGAGTTTGGCTTCTTGGGGAAAAGTGCCTCCTTTCAAAGCCAACTTGCCTAACTTGCCTGCGGCCCGTCCTGGGCTTTTGCCTCCAAAAATTCCATAAGGACGAGGATTTCTCCCAGACCAAAGCTGCCCCCTCCTCCAAACCTGGCTGCCATCGGAGGCCCAAACGCGCCCTACAAAATGACATCTGCCAAGTGGGCTCTTGAGTTTGGCTTCTTGCGGAAAAGTGCCTCCTTTCGGAGTCAACTCGCCGGCGGCCCATGCAGGGCTTTTGCCTACAAAAATTCCATAAGGACGAGGATTTCTCCCAGACCAAAGCTGCCCCCTCCTCCAAACCTGGCTGCCATCGGAGGCCCAAACGCGCCCTACAAAATGACATCTGCATTGTGGGTTCTTGAGTTTGGCTTCTTGGGGAAAAGTGCCTCATTTCAAAGCCAACATGCCTAACTTGCCTGCGGCCCGTCCTGGGCTTGTGCCTACAAAAATTCCATAAGGACGAGGATTTCTCCCAGACCAAAGCTGCCCCCTCCTCCAAACCTGGCTGCCATCGGAGGCCCAAACGCGCCCTACAAAATGACATCTGCCAAGTGGGCTCTTGAGTTTGGCTTCTTGGGGAAAAGTGACTCCTTTCAAAACCAACTTGCCGGCGTCCCGTCCCGGACTTTTGCTACAAAAATTCCATAAGGACGAGGATTCCTCCCAGACCAAAGCTGCCCCCTCCGCCAAACCTGGCTGCCATCGGAGGCCCAAACGCGCCCTACAAAATGACATCTGCCAAGTGGGCTCTTGAGTTTGGCTTCTTGGGGAAAAGTGCCTCCTTTCGGAGCCAACTTGCCTGCGGCCCGTCCTGGGCTTTTGCCTACAAAAATTCCATAAGGACGAGGATTTCTCCCAGACCAAAGCTGCCCCCTCCTCCAAACCTGGCTGCCATCGGAGGCCCAAACACGCCCCACAAAATGACACCTGCATTGAGGGTTCTTGAGTTTGGCTTCCTGGGGAAAAATGCCTCCTTTCGGAGTCAACTTGCCTGCGGCCCATGCAGGGCTTTTGCCTACAAAAATTCCATAAGGACGAGGATTTCTCCCAGACCAAAGCTGCCCCCCCCTCCAAACCTGGCTGCCATCGGAGGCCCAAACGTGCCCTACAAAATGACACCTGCCAAGTGGGCTCTTGAGTTTGGCTTCTTGGGTGGAAGTGCCTCGTTTCAAAGCCAACTTGCCTGCGGCCCGTCCTGGGCTTTTGCCTACAAAAATTCCATAAGGACGAGGATTTCTCCCAGACCAAAGCTGCCCCCTCCTCCAAACCTGGCTGCCATCAGAGGCCGAAACGCGCCCCACAAAATGACATCTGCATTGAGTGTTCTTGAGTTTGGCTTCTTGGGGAAAAGTGCCTCCTTTCGGAGCCAACTTGCCTAACTTGCCTGCGGCCCGTCCTGGGCTTTTGCCTCCAAAAATTCCAGAAGGACGAGGATTTCTCCCAGGCCAAAGCTGCCCCCTCCTCCAAACCTGGCTGCCATCGGAGGCCCAAACGCGCCCTAGAAAATGACACCTGCCAAGTGGGCTCTTGAGTTTGGCTTCTTGGGGAAAAGTGACTCCTTTCAAAACCAACTTGCCTGTGTCCCGTCCCGGGCTTTTGCTACAAAAATTCCATAAGGACGAGGATTCCTCCCAGACCAAAGCTGCCCCCTCCTCCAAACTTGGCTGCCATCGGAGGACCAAACGCGCCCTACAAAATGACATCTGCCAAGTGGGCTCTTGAGTTTGGCTTCCTGGGGAAAAGTGCCTCCTTTCGGAGTCAACTTGCCTGCGGCCCATGCAGGGCTTTTGCCTCCAAAAATTCCATAAGGACGAGGATTTCTCCCAGACCAAAGCTGCCCCCTCCTCCAAACCTGGCTGCCATCGGAGGCCCAAACGCGCCCTACAAAATGACACCTGCCAAGTGGGCTCTTGAGTTTGGCTTCTTGGGGGAAAGTGCCTCCTTTCAAAGCCAACTTGCCTGCGGCCCGTCCTGGGCTTGTGCCTACAAAAATTCCATAAGGACGAGGATTTCTCCCAGAACAAAGCTGCCCCCTCCTCCAAACCTGGCTGCCATCGGAGGCCCAAACGCGCCCTACAAAATGACATCTGCCAAGTGGGCTCTTGAGTTTGGCTTCTTGGGGAAAAGTGCTTCCTTTCGGAGCCAAAATGCCTAACTTGCCTGCGGCCCGTCCTGGGCTTTTGCCTCCAAAAATTCCATAAGGACGAGGATTTCTCCCAGACCAAAGCTGCCCCCTCCTCCAAACCTGGCTGCCATCGGAGGCCCAAACGCGCCCTACAAAATGACACCTGCCAAGTGGGCTCTTGAGTTTGGCTTCTTGGGGAAAAGTGCCTCCTTTCGGAGCCAACTTGCCTAACTAGCCTGCGGCCCGTGCTGGGCTTTTGCCTACAAAAATTCCAGAAGGACGAGGATTTCTCCCAGACCAAAGCAGCCCCCTCCTCCAAACCTGGCTGCCATCGGAGGCCCAAACGCGCCCTACAAAATGACATCTGCCAAGTGGGTTCTTGAGTTTCGCTTCTTGGGGAAAAGTGCCTCCTTTCATAGCCAACTTGCCTAACTTGCCTGCGGACAGTCGTGGGCTTTTGCCAACAAAAATTCCATAAGGACGAGGATTTCTCCCAGACCAAAGCTGCCCCCTCCTCCAAACCTGGCTGCCATCGGAGGCCGAAACGCGCCCTACAAAATGACACCTCCCAAGTGGGCTCTTGAGTTTGGCTTCTTGGGGAAAAGTGCCTCCTTTCGGAGTCAACTTGCCTGCGGCCCGTCCTGGTCTTTTGCCTACAAAAATTCCATAAGGACGAGGATTTCTCCCAGACCAAAGCTGCCCCCTCCTCCAAACCTGGCTGCCATCAGAGGCCCAAACGCGCCCCACAAAATGACATCTGCCAAGTGTGCTCTTGAGTTTGGCTTCTTGGGGAAAATTGCCTCCTTTCGGAGCCAACTTGCCTAACTTGCCTGCGGCCCGTCCTGGGCTTTTGCCTCCAAAAATTCCAGAAGGACGAGGATTTCTCCCAGACCAAAGCTGCCCCCTCCTCCAAACCTGGCTGCCATCGGAGGCCCAAACGCGCCCCACAAAATGACACCTGCATTGAGAGTTCTTGAGTTTGGCTTCCTGGGGAAAAGTGCCTCCTTTCGGAGTCAACTTGCCTGCGGCCCATGCAGGGCTTTTGCCTACAAAAATTCCATAAGGACGAGGATTTCTCCCAGACCAAAGCTGCCCCCTCCTCCAAACCTGGCTGCCATCGGAGGCCCAAACGCGCCCTACAAAATGACATCTGCATTGAGGGTTCTTGAGATTGGCTTCTTGGGTGGAAGTACCTCCTTTCAAAGCCAACTTGCCTGCGGCCCGTCCTGGGCTTTTGCCTACAAAAATTCCATAAGGACGAGGATTTCTCCCAGACCAAAGCTGCCCCCTCCTCCAAACCTGGCTGCCATCGGAGGCCCAAACGCGCCCTACAAAATGACATCTGCCAAGTGGGCTCTTGAGTTTGGCTTCTTGCGGAAAAGTGCCTCCGTTCAAAGCCAACTTGCCTAACTAGCCTGCGGCCCGTGCTGGGCTTTAGACTACAAAAATTCCATAAGGACGAGGATTTCTCCCAGACCAAAGCTGCCCCCTCCTCCAAACCTGGCTGCCATCAGAGGCCCAAACGCGCCCCACAAAATGACATCTGCATTGAGGGTTCTTGAGTTTGGCTTCTTGGGGAAAAGTGCCTCCTTTCGGAGCCAACTTGCCTAACTTGCCTGCGTCCCGTCCTGGGCTTTTGCCTCCAAAAATTCCAGAAGGACGAGGATTTCTCCCAGGCCAAAGCTGCCCCCTCCTCCAAACCTGGCTGCCATCGGAGGCCCAAACGTGCCCTACAAAATGACACCTGCCAAGTGGGCTCTTGAGTTTGGCTTCTTGGGGAAAAGTGACTCCTTTCAAAACCAACTTGCCTGTGTCCCGTCCCGGGCTTTTGCTACAAAAATTCCATAAGGACGAGGATTCCTCCCAGACCAAAGCTGCCCCCTCCTCCAAACCTGGCTGCCATCGGAGGCCCAAACGCGCCCTACAAAATGACATCTGCATTGTGGGTTCTTGAGTTTGGCTTCTTGGGGAAAAGTGCCTCCTTTCGGAGTCAACTTGCCTGCGGCCCATGCAGGGCTTTTGCCTCCAAAAATTCCATAAGGACGAGGATTTCTCCCAGACCAAAGCTGCCCCCTCCTCCAAACCTGGCTGCCATCGGAGGCCCAAACGCGCCCTACAAAATGACACCTGCCAAGTGGGCCCTTGAGTTTGGCTTCTTGGGGGAAAGTGCCTCCTTTCAAAGCCAACTTGCCTGCGGCCCGTCCTGGGCTTGTGCCTACAAAAATTCCATAAGGACGAGGATTTCTCCCAGAACAAAGCTGCCCCCTCCTCCAAACCTGGCTGCCATCGGAGGCCCAAACGCGCCCTACAAAATGACATCTGCCAAGTGGGCTCTTGAGTTTGGCTTCTTGGGGAAAAGTGCTTCCTTTCAGAGCCAAAATGCCTAACTTGCCTGCGGCCCGTCCTGGGCTTTTGCCTCCAAAAATTCCATAAGGACGAGGATTTCTCCCAGACCAAAGCTGCCCCCTCCTCCAAACCTGGCTGCCATCGGAGGCCCAAACGCGCCCTACAAAATGACACCTGCCAAGTGGGCTCTTGAGTTTGGCTTCTTGGGGAAAAGTGCCTCCTTTCGGAGCCAACTTGCCTAACTAGCCTGCGGCCCGTGCTGGGCTTTTGCCTACAAAAATTCCAGAAGGACGAGGATTTCTCCCAGACCAAAGCAGCCCCCTCCTCCAAACCTGGCTGCCATCGGAGGCCCAAACGCGCCCTACAAAATGACATCTGCCAAGTGGGTTCTTGAGTTTCGCTTCTTGGGGAAAAGTGCCTCCTTTCATAGCCAACTTGCCTATCTTGCCTGCGGACAGTCGTGGGCTTTTGCCAACAAAAATTCCATAAGGACGAGGATTTCTCCCAGACCAAAGCTGCCCCCTCCTCCAAACCTGGCTGCCATCGGAGGCCGAAACGCGCCCTACAAAATGACACCTCCCAAGTGGGCTCTTGAGTTTGGCTTCTTGGGGAAAAGTGCCTCCTTTCGGAGTCAACTTGCCTGCGGCCCGTCCTGTTCTTTTGCCTACAAAAATTCCATAAGGACGAGGATTTCTCCCAGACCAAAGCTGCCCCCTCCTCCAAACCTGGCTGCCATCAGAGGCCCAAACGCGCCCCACAAAATGACATCTGCCAAGTGTGCTCTTGAGTTTGGCTTCTTGGGGAAAATTGCCTCCTTTCGGAGCCAACTTGCCTAACTTGCCTGCGGCCCGTCCTGGGCTTTTGCCTCCAAAAATTCCAGAAGGACGAGGATTTCTCCCAGACCAAAGCTGCCCCCTCCTCCAAACCTGGCTGCCATCGGAGGCCCAAACGCGCCCCACAAAATGACACCTGCATTGAGAGTTCTTGAGTTTGGCTTCCTGGGGAAAAGTGCCTCCTTTCGGAGTCAACTTGCCTGCGGCCCATGCAGGGCTTTTGCCTACAAAAATTCCATAAGGACGAGGATTTCTCCCAGACCAAAGCTGCCCCCTCCTCCAAACCTGGCTGCCATCGGAGGCCCAAACGCGCCCTACAAAATGACATCTGCATTGAGGGTTCTTGAGATTGGCTTCTTGGGTGGAAGTACCTCCTTTCAAAGCCAACTTGCCTGCGGCCCGTCCTGGGCTTTTGCCTACAAAAATTCCATAAGGACGAGGATTTCTCCCAGACCAAAGCTGCCCCCTCCTCCAAACCTGGCTGCCATCGGAGGCCCAAACGCGCCCTACAAAATGACATCTGCCAAGTGGGCTCTTGAGTTTGGCTTCTTGCGGAAAAGTGCCTCCGTTCAAAGCCAACTTGCCTAACTAGCCTGCGGCCCGTGCTGGGCTTTAGACTACAAAAATTCCATAAGGACGAGGATTTCTCCCAGACCAAAGCTGCCCCCTCCTCCAAACCTGGCTGCCATCGGAGGCCCAAACGCGCCCCACAAAATGACATCTGCATTGAGGGTTCTTGAGTTTGGCTTCTTGGGGAAAAGTGCCTCCTTTCGGAGCCAACTTGCCTAACTTGCCTGCGGCCCGTCCTGGGCTTTTGCCTCCAAAAATTCCAGAAGGACGAGGATTTCTCCCAGGCCAAAGCTGCCCCCTCCTCCAAACCTGGCTGCCATCGGAGGCCCAAACGTGCCCTACAAAATGACACCTGCCAAGTGGGCTCTTGAGTTTGGCTTCTTGGGGAAAAGTGACTCCTTTCAAAACCAACTTGCCTGTGTCCCGTCCCGGGCTTTTGCTACAAAAATTCCATAAGGACGAGGATTCCTCCCAGACCAAAGCTGCCCCCTCCTCCAAACCTGGCTGCCATCGGAGGCCCAAACGCGCCCTACAAAATGACATCTGCATTGTGGGTTCTTGAGTTTGGCTTCTTGGGGAAAAGTGCCTCCTTTCGGAGTCAACTTGCCTGCGGCCCATGCAGGGCTTTTGCCGACAAAAATTCCATAAGGACGAGGATTTCTCCCAGACCAAAGCTGCCCCCTCCTCCAAACCTGGCTGCCATCGGAGGCCCAAACGCGCCCTACAAAATGACACCTGCCAAGTGGGCCCTTGAGTTTGGCTTCTTGGGGGAAAGTGCCTCCTTTCAAAGCCAACTTGCCTGCGGCCCGTCCTGGGCTTGTGCCTACAAAAATTCCATAAGGACGAGGATTTCTCCCAGAACAAAGCTGCCCCCTCCTCCAAACCTGGCTGCCATCGGAGGCCCAAACGCGCCCTACAAAATGACATCTGCCAAGTGGGCTCTTGAGTTTGGGTTCTTGGGGAAAAGTGCTTCCTTTCGGAGCCAAAATGCCTAACTTGCCTGCGGCCCGTCCTGGGCTTTTGAGTACAAAAATTCCAGAAGGACGAGGATTTCTCCCAGACCAAAGCTGCCCCCTCCTCCAAACCTGGCTGCCATCAGAGGCCCAAACGCGCCCTACAAAATGACATCTGCCAAGTGGGCTCTTGAGTTTGGCTTCTTGGGGAAAAGTGCCTCCTTTCAAAGCCAACTTGCCTAACTTGCCTGCGGCCCGTCCTGGGCTTTTGCCTCCAAAAATTCCATAAGGACGAGGATTTCTCCCAGACCAAAGCTGCCCCCTCCTCCAAACCTGGCTGCCATCGGAGGCCCAAACGCGCCCTACAAAATGACATCTGCCAAGTGGGCTCTTGAGTTTGGCTTCTTGCGGAAAAGTGCCTCCTTTCGGAGTCAACTCGCCGGCGGCCCATGCAGGGCTTTTGCCTCCAAAAATTCCAGAAGGACGAGGATTTCTCCCAGACCAAAGCTGCCCCCTCCTCCAAACCTGGCTGCCATCGGAGGCCCAAACATGCCCTACAAAATGACATCTGCCAAGTGGGCTCTTGAGTTTGGCTTCTTGGGTGGAAGTGCCTCCTTTCAAAGCCAACTTGCCTGCGGCCCGTCCTGGGCTTTTGCCTCCAAAAATTCCAGAAGGACGAGGATTTCTCCCAGAACAATGCTGCCCCCTCCTCCAAACCTGGCTGCCATCGGAGGCCCAAACGCGCCCTACAAAATGACACCTGCCAAGTGGGCTCTTGAGTTTGGCTTCTTGGGGTAAAGTGCCTCCTTTCGGAGCCAACTTGCCTAACTAGCCTGCGGCCCGTCCTGGGCTTTTGCCTACAAAAATTCCAAAAGGACGAGGATTCCTCCCAGACCAAAGCAGCCCCCTCCTCCAAACCTGGCTGCCATCGGAGGCCCAAACGCGCCCTACAAAATGACATCTGCCAAGTGGGTTCTTGAGTTTCGCTTCTTGGGGAAAAGTGCCTCCTTTCATAGCCAACTTGCCTAACTTGCCTGCGGACAGTCGTGGGCTTTTGCCAACAAAAATTCCATAAGGACGAGGATTTCTCCCAGACCAAAGCTGCCCCCTCCTCCAAACCTGGCTGCCATCGGAGGCCCAAACGCGCCCTACAAAATGACACCTCCCAAGTGGGCTCTTGAGTTTGGCTTCTTGGGGAAAAGTGCCTCCTTTCATAGTCAACTTGCCTGCGGCCCGTGCTGGGCTTTTGCCTACAAAAATTCCATAAGGACGAGGATTTCTCCCAGACCAAAGCTGCCCCCTCCTCCAAACCTGGCTGCCATCAGAGGCCCAAACGCGGCCTACAAAATGACATCTGCCAAGTGTGCTCTTGAGTTTGGCTTCTTGGGGAAAAGTGCCTCCTTTCGGAGCCAACTTGCCTAACTTGCCTGCGGCCCGTCCTGGGCTTTTGCCTCCAAAAATTCCAGAAGGACGAGGATTTCTCCCAGACCAAAGCTGCCCCCTCCTCCAAACCTGGCTGCCATCGGAGGACCAAACGCGCCCCACAAAATGACACCTGCATTGAGGGTTCTTGAGTTTGGCTTCTTGGGGAAAAGTGCCTCCTTTCGGAGCCAACTTGCCTAACTTGCCTGCGGCCCGTCCTGGGCTTTTGCCTCCAAAAATTCCAGAAGGACGAGGATTTCTCCCAGGCCAAAGCTGCCCCCTCCTCCAAACCTGGCTGCCATCGGAGGCCCAAACGTGCCCTACAAAATGACACCTGCCAAGTGGGCTCTTGAGTTTGGCTTCTTGGGGAAAAGTGACTCCTTTCAAAACCAACTTGCCTGTGTCCCGTCCCGGGCTTTTGCTACAAAAATTCCATAAGGACGAGGATTCCTCCCAGACCAAAGCTGCCCCCTCCGCCAAACCTGGCTGCCATCGGAGGCCCAAACGCGCCCTACAAAATGACATCTGCATTGTGGGTTCTTGAGTTTGGCTTCTTGGGGAAAAGTGCCTCCTTTCGGAGCCAACTTGCCTGCGGCCCATGCAGGGCTTTTGCCGACAAAAATTCCATAAGGACGAGGATTTCTCCCAGACCAAAGCTGCCCCCTCCTCCAAACCTGGCTGCCATCGGAGGCCCAAACGCGCCCTACAAAATGACACCTGCCAAGTGGGCCCTTGAGTTTGGCTTCTTGGGGGAAAGTGCCTCCTTTCAAAGCCAACTTGCCTGCGGCCCGTCCTGGGCTTTTGCCTACAAAAATTCCATAAGGACGAGGATTTCTCCCAGAACAAAGCTGCCCCCTCCTCCAAACCTGGCTGCCATCGGAGGCCCAAACGCGCCCTACAAAATGACATCTGCCAAGTGGGCTCTTGAGTTTGGGTTCTTGGGGAAAAGTGCTTCCTTTCGGAGCCAAAATGCCTAACTTGCCTGCGGCCCGTCCTGGGCTTTTGAGTACAAAAATTCCAGAAGGACGAGGATTTCTCCCAGACCAAAGCTGCCCCCTCCTCCAAACCTGGCTGCCATCAGAGGCCCAAACGCGCCCTACAAAATGACATCTGCCAAGTGGGCTCTTGAGTTTGGCTTCTTGCGGAAAAGTGCCTCCTTTCGGAGTCAACTCGCCGGCGGCCCATGCAGGGCTTTTGCCTACAAAAATTCCATAAGGACGAGGATTTCTCCCAGACCAAAGCTGCCCCCTCCTCCAAACCTGGCTGCCATCGGAGGCCCAAACATGCCCTACAAAATGACATCTGCCAAGTAGGCTCTTGAGTTTGGCTTCTTGGGTGGAAGTGCCTCCTTTCAAAGCCAACTTGCCTGCGGCCCGTCCTGGGCTTTTGCCTCCAAAAATTCCAGAAGGACGAGGATTTCTCCCAGAACAATGCTGCCCCCTCCTCCAAACCTGGCTGCCATCGGAGGCCCAAACGCGCCCTACAAAATGACACCTGCCAAGTGGGCTCTTGAGTTTGGCTTCTTGGGGTAAAGTGCCTCCTTTCGGAGCCAACTTGCCTAACTAGCCTGCGGCCCGTGCTGGGCTTTTGCCTACAAAAATTCCAAAAGGACGAGGATTCCTCCCAGACCAAAGCAGCCCCCTCCTCCAAACCTGGCTGCCATCGGAGGCCCAAACGCGCCCTACAAAATGACATCTGCCAAGCGGGTTCTTGAGTTTCGCTTCTTGGGGAAAAGTGCCTCCTTTCATAGTCAACTTGCCTAACTTGCCTGCGGACAGTCGTGGGCTTTTGCCTACAAAAATTCCATAAGGACGAGGATTTCTCCCAGACCAAAGCTGCCCCCTCCTCCAAACCTGGCTGCCATCGGAGGCCCAAACGCGCCCTACAAAATGACACCTCCCAAGTGGGCTCTTGAGTTTGGCTTCTTGGGGAAAAGTGCCTCCTTTCATAGTCAACTTGCCTGCGGCCCGTCCTGGTCTTTTGCCTACAAAAATTCCATAAGGACGAGGATTTCTCCCAGACCAAAGCTGCCCCCTCCTCCAAACCTGGCTGCCATCAGAGGCCCAAACGCGGCCTACAAAATGACATCTGCCAAGTGTGCTCTTGAGTTTGGCTTCTTGGGGAAAAGTGCCTCCTTTCGGAGCCAACTTGCCTAACTTGCCTGCGGCCCGTCCTGGGCTTTTGCCTCCAAAAATTCCAGAAGGACGAGGATTTCTCCCAGACCAAAGCTGCCCCCTCCTCCAAACCTGGCTGCCATCGGAGGCCCAAACGCGCCCTACAAAATGACATCTGCATTGAGGGTTCTTGAGTTTGGCTTCTTGGGTGGAAGTGCCTCCTTTCAAAGCCAACTTGCCTGCGGCCCGTCCTGGGCTTTTGCCTACAAAAATTCCATAAGGACGAGGATTTCTCCCAGACCAAAGCTGCCCCCTCCTCCAAACCTGGCTGCCATCGGAGGCCCAAACGCGCCCTACAAAATGACATCTGCCAAGTGGGCTCTTGAGTTTGGCTTCTTGCGGAAAAGTGCCTCCGTTCAAAGCCAACTTGCCTAACTAGCCTGCGGCCCGCGCTGGGCTTTAGACTACAAAAATTCCATAAGGACGAGGATTTCTCCCAGACCAAAGCTGCCCCCTCCTCCAAACCTGGCTGCCATCAGAGGCCCAAACGCGCCCCACAAAATGACATCTGCATTGAGGGTTCTTGAGTTTGGCTTCTTGGGGAAAAGTGCCTCCTTTCGGAGCCAAATTGCCTAACTTGCCTGCGGCCCGTCCTGGGCTTTTGCCTCCAAAAATTCCAGAAGGACGAGGATTTCTCCCAGGCCAAAGCTGCCTCCTCCTCCAAACCTGGCTGCCATCGGAGGCCCAAACGTGCCCTACAAAATGACACCTGCCAAGTGGGCTCTTGAGTTTGGCTTCTTGGGGAAAAGTGACTCCTTTCAAAACCAACTTGCCTGTGTCCCGTCCCGGGCTTTTGCTACAAAAATTCCATAAGGACGAGGATTCCTCCCAGACCAAAGCTGCCCCCTCCTCCAAACCTGGCTGCCATCGGAGGCCCAAACGCGCCCTACAAAATGACATCTGCCAAGTGGGCTCTTGAGTTTGGCTTCCTGGGGAAAAGTGCCTCCTTTCGGAGTCAACTTGCCTGCGGCCCATGCAGGGCTTTTGCCGACAAAAATTCCATAAGGACGAGGATTTCTCCCAGACCAAAGCGGCCCCCTCCTCCAAACCTGGCTGCCATCGGAGGCCCAAACGTGCCCTACAAAATGACATCTGCCAAGTGGGCTCTTGAGTTTGGCTTCTTGGGGAAAAGTGCCTCCTTTCAAAGCCAACTTGCCTGCGGCCTGTCCTGGGCTTTTGCCTCCAAAAATTCCAGAAGGACGAGGATTTCTCCCAGACCAAAGCTGCCCCCTCCTCCAAACCTGGCTGCCATCGGAGGCCCAAACGCGCCCTACAAAATGACATCTGCCAAGTGGGCTCTTGAGTTTGGCTTCTTGCGGAAAAGTGCCTCCTTTCAAAGCCAACTTGCCTAACTAGCCTGCGGCCCGTCCTGGGCTTTTGACTACAAAAATTCCATAAGGACGAGGATTTCTCCCAGACCAAAGCTGCCCCCTCCTCCAAACCTAGCTGCCATCGGTGGCCCAAACGCGCCCTACAAAATGACACCTGCCAAGTGGGTTCCTGAGTTTGGCTTCTTGGGGGAAAGTGCCTGCTTTCGAAGCCATCTTGCCTGCAGCCCGTTCTGGGCTTTAGACTACAAAAATTCCATAGGGACGAGGATTTCTCCCAGACCAAAGCTGCCCCCTCCTCCAAACCTGGCTGCCATCGGAGGCCCAAACGCGCTCCACAAAATGACATCTGCATTGAGGGTTCTTGAGTTTGGCTTCTTGGGTAAAAGTGCCTCCTTTCAAAGCCAACTTGCCTAACTTGCCTGCGGCCCATGCGGGGTTTTTGCCTACAAAAATTCCATAAGGACGAGGATTTCTCCCAGACCAAAGCTGCCCCCTCCTCCAAACCTGGCTGCCATCGGAGGCCCAAACGCGCCCTACAAAATGACACCTGCCAAGTGGGCTCTTGAGTTTGGCTTCTTGGGGAAAAGTGACTCCTTTCAAAACCAACTTGCCTGCGTCCCGTCCCGGGCTTTTGCTACAAAAATTCCATAAGGACGAGGATTCCTCCCAGACCAAAGCTGCCCCCTCCTCCAAACCTGGCTGCCATCGGAGGCCCAAACGTGCCCTACAAAATGACATCTGCCAAGTGGGCTCTTGAGTTTGGCTTCTTGGGTGGATGTGCCTCCTTTCAAAGCCAACTTGCCTGCGGCCTGTGCTGGGCTTTTGCCTACAAAAATTCCATAAGGACGAGGATTTCTCCCAGACCAAAGCTGCCCCCTCCTCCAAACCTGGCTGCCATCGGAGGCCCAAACGCGCCCTACAAAATGACATCTGCCAAGTGGGCTCTTGAGTTTCGCTTCTTGCGGAAAAGTGCCTCCTTTCAAAGCCAACTTGCCTAACTAGCCTGCAGCCCATTCTGGGCTTTTGACTACAAAAATTCCATAAGGACGAGGATTTCTCCCAGACCAAAGCTGCCCCCTCCTCCAAACCTAGCTGCCATCGGTGGCCCAAACGCGCCCTACAAAATGACATCTGCCAAGTGGGCTCCTGAGTTTGGCTTCTTGGGGGAAAGTGCCTCCTTTCAAAGCCAACTTGCCTGCAGCCCGTGCTGGGCTTTAGACTACAAAAATTCCATAAGGACGAGGATTTCTCCCAGACCAAAGCTGCCCCCTCCTCCAAACCTGGCTGCCATCGGAGGCCCAAACGCGCCCCACAAAATGACATCTGCATTGAGGGTTCTTGAGTTTGGCTTCTTGGGGAAAGTGCCTCCTTTCGGAGTCAACTTGCCTAACTTGCCTGCGGCCCATCCTGGGCTTTTGCTACAAAAATTCCATAAGGACGAGGATTTCTCCCAGACCAAAGCTGCCCCCTCCTCCAAACCTGGCTGCCATCGGAGGCCCAAACGCGCCCTACAAAATGACATCTGCATTGAGGGTTCTTGAGTTTGGCTTCTTGGGGAAAAGTGCCTCCTTTCAAAGCCAACTTGCCTAACTTGCCTGCGGCCCATGCGGGGTTTTTCCCTACAAAAATTCCATAAGGACGAGGATTTCTCCCAGACCAAAGCTGCCCCCTCCTCCAAACCTGGCTGCCATCGGAGGCCCAAACGCGCCCTACAAAATGACACCTGCCAAGTGGGCTCTTGAGTTTGGCTTCTTGGGGAAAAGTGCCTCCTTTCGGAGCCAACTTGCCTAACTAGCCTGCGGCCCGTGCTGGGCTTTTGCCTACAAAAATTCCAGAAGGACGAGGATTTCTCCCAGACCAAAGCAGCCCCCTCCTCCAAACCTGGCTGCCATCGGAGGCCCAAACGCGCCCTACAAAATGACATCTGCCAAGTGGGTTCTTGAGTTTCGCTTCTTGGGGAAAAGTGCCTCCTTTCATAGCCAACTTGCCTAACTTGCCTGCGGACAGTCGTGGGCTTTTGCCTACAAAAATTCCATAAGGACGAGGATTTCTCCCAGACCAAAGCTGCCCCCTCCTCCAAACCTGGCTGCCATCAGAGGCCCAAACGCGCCCCACAAAATGACATCTGCCAAGTGTGCTCTTGAGTTTGGCTTCTTGGGGAAAATTGCCTCCTTTCGGAGGCAACTTGCCTAACTTGCCGGCGGCCCGTCCTGGGCTTTTGCCTCCAAAAATTCCAGAAGGACGAGGATTTCTCCCAGACCAAAGCTGCCCCCTCCTCCAAACCTGGCTGCCATCGGAGGCCCAAACGCGCCCCACAAAATGACACCTGCATTGAGAGTTCTTGAGTTTGGCTTCCTGGGGAAAAGTGCCTCCTTTCGGAGTCAACTTGCCTGCGGCCCATGCAGGGCTTTTGCCTACAAAAATTCCATAAGGACGAGGATTTCTCCCAGACCAAAGCTGCCCCCTCCTCCAAACCTGGCTGCCATCGGAGGCCCAAACGCGCCCTACAAAATGACATCTGCATTGAGGGTTCTTGAGTTTGGCTTCTTGGGTGGAAGTACCTCCTTTCAAAGCCAACTTGCCTGCGGCCCGTCCTGGGCTTTTGCCTACAAAAATTCCATAAGGACGAGGATTTCTCCCAGACCAAAGCTGCCCCCTCCTCCAAACCTGGCTGCCATCGGAGGCCCAAACGCGCCCTACAAAATGACATCTGCCAAGTGGGCTCTTGAGTTTGGCTTCTTGCGGAAAAGTGCCTCCGTTCAAAGCCAACTTGCCTAACTAGCCTGCGGCCCGTGCTGGGCTTTAGACTACAAAAATTCCATAAGGACGAGGATTTCTCCCAGACCAAAGCTGCCCCCTCCTCCAAACCTGGCTGCCATCAGAGGCCCAAACGCGCCCCACAAAATGACATCTGCATTGAGGGTTCTTGAGTTTGGCTTCTTGGGGAAAAGTGCCTCCTTTCGGAGTCAACTTGCCTAACTTGCCTGCGGCCCGTCCTGGGCTTTTGCCTCCAAAAATTCCATAAGGACGAGGATTTCTCCCAGACCAAAGCTGCCCCCTCCTCCAAACCTGGCTGCCATCGGAGGCCCAAACGTGCCCTACAAAATGACACCTGCCAAGTGGGCTCTTGAGTTTGGCTTCTTGGGGAAAAGTGACTCCTTTCAAAACCAACTTGCCTGTGTCCCGTCCCGGGCTTTTGCTACAAAAATTCCATAAGGACGAGGATTCCTCCCAGACCAAAGCTGCCCCCTCCTCCAAACCTGGCTGCCATCGGAGGCCCAAACGCGCCCTACAAAATGACATCTGCATTGTGGGTTCTTGAGTTTGGCTTCTTGGGGAAAAGTGCCTCCTTTCGGAGTCAACTTGCCTGCGGCCCATGCAGGGCTTTTGTCTACAAAAATTCCATAAGGACGAGGATTTCTCCCAGACCAAAGCTGCCCCCTCCTCCAAACCTGGCTGCCATCGGAGGCCCAAACGCGCCCCACAAAATGACACCTGCCAAGTGGGCTCTTGAGTTTGGCTTCTTGGGGGAAAGTGCCTCCTTTCAAAGCCAACTTGCCTGCGGCCCGTCCTGGGCTTTTGCCTACAAAAATTCCATAAGGACGAGGATTTCTCCCAGACCAAAGCAGCCCCCTCCTCCAAACCTGGCTGCCATCGGAGGCCCAAACGCGCCCTACAAAATGACATCTGCCAAGTGGGTTCTTGAGTTTCGCTTCTTGGGGAAAAGTGCCTCCTTTCATAGCCAACTTGCCTAACTTGCCTGCGGACAGTCGTGGGCTTTTGCCAACAAAAATTCCAGAAGGACGAGGATTTCTCCCAGACCAAAGCTGCCCCCTCCTCCAAACCTGGCTGCCATCGGAGGCCCAAACGCGCCCTACAAAATGACACCTCCCAAGTGGTCTCTTGAGTTTGGCTTCTTGGGGAAAAGTGCCTCCTTTCGGAGTCAACTTGCCTGCGGCCCGTCCTGGTCTTTTGCCTACAAAAATTCCATAAGGACGAGGATTTCTCCCAGACCAAAGCTGCCCCCTCCTCCAAACCTGGCTGCCATCAGAGGCCCAAACGCGCCCTACAAAATGACATCTGCCAAGTGTGCTCTTGAGTTTGGCTTCTTGGGGAAAAGTGCCTCCTTTCGGACCCAACTTGCCTAACTTGCCTGCGGCCCGTCCTGGGCTTTTGCCTACAAAAATTCCAGAAGGACGAGGATTTCTCCCAGACCAAAGCTGCCCCCTCCTCCAAACCTGGCTGCCATCGGAGGCCCTAACGCGCCCCACAAAATGACACCTGCAGTGAGAGTTCTTGAGTTTGGCTTCCTGGGGAAAAGTGCCTCCTTTCGGAGTCAACTTGCCTGCGGCCCATGCAGGGCTTTTGCCTACAAAAATTCCATAAGGACGAGGATTTCTCCCAGACCAAAGCTGCCCCCTCCTCCAAACCTGGCTGCCATCGGAGGCCCAAACGTGCCCTACAAAATGACACCTGCCAAGTGGGCTCTTGAGTTTGGCTTCTTGGGTGGAAGTGCCTCCTTTCAAAGCCAACTTGCCTGCGGCCCGTCCTGGGCTTTTGCCTACAAAAATTCCATAAGGACGAGGATTTCTCCCAGACCAAAGCTGCCCCCTCCTCCAAACCTGGCTGCCATCGGAGGCCCAAACGCGCCCTACAAAATGACATCTGCCAAGTGGGCTCTTGAGTTTGGCTTCTTGCGGAAAAGTGCCTCCTTTCAAAGCCAACTTGCCTAACTAGCCTGCGGCCCGTGCTGGGCTTTAGACTACAAAAATTCCATAAGGACGAGGATTTCTCCCAGACCAAAGCTGCCCCCTCCTCCAAACCTGGCTGCCATCGGAGGCCCAAACGCGCCCCACAAAATGACATCTGCATTGAGGGTTCTTGAGTTTGGCTTCTTGGGGAAAAGTGCCTCCTTTCGGAGTCAACTTGCCTAACTTGCCTGCGGCCCATGTGGGGTTTTTGCCTACAAAAATTCCATAAGGACGAGGATTTCTCCCAGACCAAAGCTGCCCCCTCCTCCAAACCTGGCTGACATCGGAGGCCCAAACGCGCCCTACAAAATGACACCTGCCAAGTCGGCTCTTGAGTTTGGCTTCTTGGGGAAAAGTGACTCCTTTCAAAACCAACTTGCCTGCGTCCCGTCCCGGGCTTTTGCTACAAAAATTCCATAAGGACGAGGATTCCTCCCAGACCAAAGCTGCCCCCTCCTCCAAACCTGGCTGCCATCGGAGGCCCAAACGCGCCCTACAAAATGACATCTGCCAAGTGGGCTCTTGAGTTTGGCTTTCTGGGGAAAAGTGCCTCCTTTCGGAGTCAACTTGCCTGCGGCTCATGCAGGGGTTTTGCCTACAAAAATTCCATAAGGACGAGGATTTCTCCCAGACCAAAGCTGCCCCCTCCTCCAAACCTGGCTGCCATCGGAGGCCCAATCGCGCCCTACAAAATGACACCTGCCAAGTGGGCTCTTGAGTTTGGCTTCTTGGGGAAAATTGCCTCCTTTCGGAGTCAACTTGCCGGCGGCCCATGCAGGGCTTTTGCCTACAAAAATTCCATAAGGACGAGGATTTCTCCCAGAACAAAGCTGCCCCCTCCTCCAAACCTGGCTGCCATCGGAGGCCCAAATGCGCCCTACAAAATGACATCTGCATTGTGGGTTCTTGAGTTTGGCTTCTTGGGGAAAAGTGCCTCCTTTCGGAGCCAACTTGCCCAACTTGCCTGCGGCCCGTCCTGGGCTTTTGCCTACAAAAATTCCAGAAGGACAAGGATTTCTCCCAGACCAAAGCTGCTCCCTCCTCCAAACCTGGCTGCCATCGGAGGCCCAAACGCGCCCTACAAAATGACATCTGCCAAGTGGGCTCTTGAGTTTGGCTTCTTGGGGAAAAGTGACTCCTTTCAAAACCAACTTGCCTGCGTCCCGTCCCGGACGTTTGCTACAAAAATTCCATAAGGACGAGGATTCCTCCCAGACCAAAGCTGCCCCCTCCGCCAAACCTGGCTGCCATCGGAGGCCCAAACGCGCCCTACAAAATGACATCTGCCAAGCGGGCTCTTGAGTTTGGCTTCTTGGGGAAAAGTGCCTCCTTTCGGAGTCAACTTGCCGGCGGCCCATGCAGGGCTTTTGCCTCCAAAAATTCCATAAGTACAAGGATTTCTCCCAGACCAAAGCTGCCCCCTCCTCCAAACCTGGCTGCCATCGGAGGCCCAAACGCGCCCTACAAAATGACACCTGCCAAGTGGGCTCTTGAGTTTGGCTTCTTGGGGAAAAGTGCCTCCTTTCGGAGCCAACTTGCCTAACTAGCCTGCGGCCTGTGCTGGGCTTTTGCCTACAAAAATTCCATAAGGACGAGGATTTCTCCCAGACCAAAGCTGCCCCCTCCTCCAAACCTGGCTGCCATCGGAGGCCCAAACGCGCCCTACAAAATGACATCTGCCAAGTGGGCTCTTGAGTTTGGCTTCTTGGGGAAAAGTGCCTCCTTTCGGAGCCAAATTGCCTAACTTGCCTGCGGCCCGTCCTGGGCTTTTGCCTCCAAAAATTCCAGAAGGACGAGGATTTCTCCCAGACCAAAGCTGCCCCCTCCTCCAAACCTGGCTGCCATCGGAGGCCCAAACGCGCCCCACAAAATGACACCTGCATTGAGGGTTCTTGAGTTTGGCTTCTTGGGGAAAAGTGCCTCCTTTCGGAGTCAACTTGGCTGCGGCCCATGCAGGGCTTTTGCCTACAAAAATTCCATAAGGACGAGGATTTCTCCCAGACCAAAGCTGCCCCCTCCTCCAAACCTGGCTGCCATCGGAGGCCCAAACGTGCCCTACAAAATGACACCTGCCAAGTGGGCTCTTGAGTTTGGCTTCTTGGGTGGAAGTGCCTCCTTTCAAAGCCAACTTGCCTGCGGCCCGTCCTGGGCTTTTGCTACAAAAATTCCATAAGGACAAGGATTTCTCCCAGACCAAAGCTGCCCCCTCCTCCAAACCTGGCTGCCATCGGAGGCCCAAACGCGCACTACAAAATGACATTTGCCAAGTGGGCTCTTGAGTTTGGCTTCTTGCGGAAAAGTGCCTCCTTTCAAAGCCAACTTGCCTAACTAGCCTGCGGCCCGTCCTGGGCTTTTGCCTCCAAAAATTCCATAAGGACGAGGATTTCTCCCAGACCAAAGCTGCCCCCTCCTCCAAACCTGGCTGCCATCGGAGGCCCAAACGCGCCCCACAAAATGACATCTGAATTGAGTGTTCTTGAGTTTGGCTTCTTGGGGAAAATGGCCTCCTTTCGGAGCCAAGTTGCCTAACTTGCCTGCGGCCCGTCCTGGGCTTTTGCCTCCAAAAATTCCAGAAGGACGAGGATTTCTCCCAGGCCAAAGCTGCCCCCTCCTCCAAACCTGGCTGCCATCGGAGGCCGAAACGTGCCCTACAAAATGACACCTGCCAAGTGGGCTCTTGAGTTTGGCTTCTTGGGGAAAAGTGACTCCTTTCAAAACCAACTTGCCTGTGTCCCGTCCCGGGCTTTAGACTACAAAAATTCCATAAGGACGAGGATTTCTCCCAGACCAAAGCTGCCCCCTCCTCCAAACCTGGCTGCCATCGGAGGCCCAAACGCGCCCTACAAAATGACATCTGCATTGTGGGTTCTTGAGTTTGGCTTCTTGGGGAAAAGTGCCTCCTTTCAAAGCAACTTGCCTAACTTGCCTGCGGCCCATGCGGGGTTTTTCCCTACAAAAATTCCATAAGGACGAGGATTTCTCCCAGACCAAAGCTGCCCCCTCCTCCAAACCTGGCTGCCATCGGAGGCCCAAACGCGCCCTACAAAATGACACCTGCCAAGTGGGCTCTTGAGTTTGGCTTCTTGGGGAAAAGTGACTCCTTTCAAAACCAACTTGCCTGCGTCCCGTCCCGGGCTTTTGCTACAAAAATTCCATAAGGACGAGGATTCCTCCCAGACCAAAGCTGCCCCCTCCTCCAAACCTGGCTGCCATCGGAGGCCCAAACGCGCCCTACAAAATGACATCTGCATTGTGGGCTCTTGAGTTTGGCTTTCTGGGGAAATGTGCCTCCTTTCGGAGTCAACTTGCCTGCGGCCCATGCAGGGCTTTTGCCTACAAAAATTCCATAAGGACGAGGATTTCTCCCAGACCAAAGCTGCCCCCTCCTCCAAACCTGGCTGCCATCGGAGGCCGAAACGTGCCCTACAAAATGACATCTGCCAATTGGGCTCTTGAGTTTGGCTTCTTGTGTGGAAGTACCTCCTTTCAAAGCCAACTTGCCTGCGGCCCGTACTGGGCTTTTGCCTACAAAAATTCCATAAGGACGAGGATTTCTCCCAGACCAAAGCTGCCCCCTCCTCCAAACCTGGCTGCCATCGGAGGCCCAAACGCGCCCCACAAAATGACATCTGAATTGAGGGTTCTTGAGTTTGGCTTCCTGGGGAAAAGTGCCTCCTTTCGGAGTCAACTTGCCTGCGGCCCATGCAGGGCTTTTGCCTACAAAAATTCCAGAAGGACGAGGATTTCTCCCAGACCAAAGCTGCCCCCTCCTCCAAACCTGGCTGCCATCGGAGGCCCAAACGTGCCCTACAAAATGACACCTGCCAAGTGGGCTCTTGAGTTTGGCTTCTTGGGTGGAAGTGCCTCCTTTCAAAGCCAACTTGCCTGCGGCCCGTCCTGGGCTTTTGCCTCCAAAAATTCCATAAGGACGAGGATTTCTCCCAGACCAAAACTGCCCCCTCCTCCAAACCTGGCTGCCATCGGAGGCCCAAACGCGCCCTACAAAATGACATCTGCCAAGTGGGCTCTTGAGTTTGGCTTCTTGCGGAAAAGTGCCTCCTTTCAAAGCCAACTTGCCTAACTAGCCTGCGGCCCGTGCTGGGCTTTAGACTACAAAAATTCCATAAGGACGAGGATTTCTCCCAGACCAAAGCTGCCCCCTCCTCCAAACCTGGCTGCCATCGGAGGCCCAAACGCGCCCCACAAAATGACATCTGCATTGAGGGTTCTTGAGTTTGGCTTCTTGGGGAAAAGTGCCTCCTTTCGGAGTCAACTTGCCTAACTTGCCTGCGGCCCATGCGGGGTTTTTGCCTACAAAAATTCCATAAGGACGAGGATTTCTCCCAGACCAAAGCTGCCCCCTCCTCCAAACCTGGCTGCCATCGGAGGCCCAAACGCGCCCTAGAAAGTGACACCTGCCAAGTGGGCTCTTGAGTTTGGCTTCTTGGGGAAAAGTGACTCCTTTCAAAACCAACTTGCCTGCGTCCCGTCCCGGGCTTTTGCTACAAAAATTCCATAAGGACGAGGATTCCTCCCAGACCAAAGCTGCCCCCTCCTCCAAACCTGGCTGCCATCGGAGGCCCAAACGCGCCCTACAAAATGACATCTGCCAAGTGGGCTCTTGAGTTTGGCTTCTTGCGGAAAAGTGCCTCCTTTCAAAGCCAACTTGCCTAACTAGCCTGCGGCCCGTGCTGGGCTTTAGACTACAAAAATTCCATAAGGACGAGGATTTCTCCCAGACCAAAGCTGCCCCCTCCTCCAAACCTGGCTGCCATCGGAGGCCCAAACGCGCCCCACAAAATGACATCTGCATTGAGGGTTCTTGAGTTTGGCTTCTTGGGGAAAAGTGCCTCCTTTCGGAGTCAACTTGCCTAACTTGCCTGCGGCCCATGCGGGGTTTTTGCCTACAAAAATTCCATAAGGACGAGGATTTCTCCCAGGCCAAAGCTGCCCCCTCCTCCAAACCTGGCTGCCATCGGAGGCCCAAACGCGCCCCACAAAATGACATCTGAATTGAGGGTTCTTGAGTTTGGCTTCTTGGGGAAAAGTGCCTCCTTTCGGAGCCAACTTGCCTAACTTTCCTGCGGCCTGTCCTGGGCTTTTGCCTCCAAAAATTCCAGAAGGACGAGGATTTCTCCCAGGCCAAAGCTGCCCCCTCCTCCAAACCTGGCTGCCATCGGAGGCCCAAACGTGCCCTACAAAATGACACCTGCCAAGTGGGCTCTTGAGTTTGGCTTCTTGGGGAAAAGTGACTCCTTTCAAAACCAACTTGCCTGTGTCCCGTCCCGGGCTTTTGCTACAAAAATTCCAGAAGGACGAGGATTTCTCCCAGACCAAAGCTGCCCCCTCCTCCAAACCTGGCTGCCATCGGAGGCCCAAACGCGCCCTACAAAATGACATCTGCATTGTGGGCTCTTGAGTTTGGCTTTCTGGGGAAATGTGCCTCCTTTCGGAGTCAACTTGCCTGCGGCCCATGCAGGGCTTTTGCCTACAAAAATTCCATAAGGACGAGGATTTCTCCCAGACCAAAGCTGCCCCCTCCTCCAAACCTGGCTGCCATCGGAGGCCCAAACGTGCCCTACAAAATGACATCTGCCAAGTGGGCTCTTGAGTTTGGCTTCTTGTGTGGAAGTACCTCCTTTCAAAGCCAACTTGCCTGCGGCCCGTCCTGGGCTTTTGCCTACAAAAATTCCATAAGGACGAGGATTTCTCCCAGACCAAAGCTGCCCCCTCCTCCAAACCTGGCTGCCATCGGAGGCCCAAACGCGCCCCACAAAATGACACCTGCATTGAGGGTTCTTGAGTTTGGCTTCCTGGGGAAAAGTGCCTCCTTTCGGAGTCAACTTGCCTGCGGCCCATGCAGGGCTTTTGCCTACAAAAATTCCAGAAGGACGAGGATTTCTCCCAGACCAAAGCTGCCCCCTCCTCCAAACCTGGCTGCCATCGGAGGCCCAAACGTGCCCTACAAAATGACACCTGCCAAGTGGGCTCTTGAGTTTGGCTTCTTGGGTGGAAGTGCCTCCTTTCAAAGCCAACTTGCCTGCGGCCCGTCCTGGGCTTTTGCCTCCAAAAATTCCATAAGGACGAGGATTTCTCCCAGACCAAAGCTGCCCCCTCCTCCAAACCTGGCTGCCATCGGAGGCCCAAACGCGCCCTACAAAATGACATCTGCCAAGTGGGCTCTTGAGTTTGGCTTCTTGCGGAAAATGCCTCCTTTCAAAGCCAACTTGCCTAACTAGCCTGCGGCCCGTGCTGGGCTTTAGACTACAAAAATTCCATAAGGACGAGGATTTCTCCCCGACCAAAGCTGCCCCCTCCTCCAAACCTGGCTGCCATCGGAGGCCCAAACGCGCCCCACAAAATGACATCTGCATTGAGGGTTCTTGAGTTTGGCTTCTTGGGGAAAAGTGCCTCCTTTCGGAGTCAACTTGCCTAACTTGCCTGCGGCCCATGCGGGGTTTTTGCCTACAAAAATTCCATAAGGACGAGGATTTCTCCCAGACCAAAGCTGCCCCCTCCTCCAAACCTGGCTGACATCGGAGGCCCAAACGCGCCCTAGAAAATGACACCTGCCAAGTGGGCTCTTGAGTTTGGCTTCTTGGAGAAAAGTGACTCCTTTCAAAACCAACTTGCCTGCGTCCCGTCCCGGGCTTTTGCTACAAAAATTCCATAAGGACGAGGATTCCTCCCAGACCAAAGCTGCCCCCTCCTCCAAACCTGGCTGCCATCGGAGGCCCAAACGTGCCCTACAAAATGACATCTGCCAAGTGGGCTCTTGAGATTGGCTTTCTGGGGAAAAGTGCCTCCTTTCGGAGTCAACTTGCCTGCGGTTCATGCAGGGCTTTTGCCGACAAAAATTCCATAAGGACGAGGATTTCTCCCAGACCAAAGCTGCCCCCTCCTCCAAACCTGGCTGCCATCGGAGGCCCAAACGCGCCCTACAAAATGACACCTGCCAAGTGGGCTCTTGAGTTTGGCTTTCTGGGGAAAAGTGCCTCCTTTCAGAGTCAACTTGCCGGCGGCCCATGCAGGGCTTTTGCCTACAAAAATTCCATAAGGACGAGGATTCCTCCCAGACCAAAGCTGCCCCCTCCGCCAAACCTGGCTGCCATCGGAGGCCCAAACGCGCCCTACAAAATGACATCTGCCAAGCGGGCTCTTGAGTTTGGCTTCTTGGGGAAAAGTGCCTCCTTTCGGAGTCAACTTGCCGGCGGCCCATGCAGGGCTTTTGCCTCCAAAAATTCCATAAGGACGAGGATTTCTCCCAGACCAAAGCTGCCCCCTCCTCCAAACCTGGCTGCCATCGGAGGCCCAAACGCGCCCTACAAAATGACACCTGCCAAGTGGGCTCTTGAGTTTGGCTTCTTGGGGAAAAGTGCCTCCTTTCGGAGCCAACTTGCCTAACTAGCCTGCGGCCCGTGCTGGGCTTTTGCCTACAAAAATTCCAGAAGGACGAGGATTTCTCCCAGACCAAAGCTGCCCCCTCCTCCAAACCTGGCTGCCATCAGAGGCCCAAACGCGCCCTACAAAATGACATCTGCCAAGTGGGCTCTTGAGTTTGGCTTCTTGGGGAAAAGTGCCTCCTTTCGGAGCCAACTTGCCTGCCGCCCATGCAGGGCTTTTGCCTCCAAAAATTCCATAAGGACGAGGATTTCTCCCAGACCAAAGCTGCCCCCTCCTCCAAACCTGGCTGCCATCGGAGGCCCAAACGCGCCCTACAAAATGACATCTGCCAAGTGGGCTCCTGAGTTTGGCTTCTTGGGGGAAAGTGCCTCCTTTCAAAGCCAACTTGCCTGCAGCCCGTGCTGGGCTTTAGACTACAAAAATTCCATAAGGACGAGGATTTCTCCCAGACCAAAGCTGCCCCCTCCTCCAAACCTGGCTGCCATCGGAGGCCCAAACGCGCCCCACAAAATGACATCTGCATTGAGGCTTCTTGAGTTTGGCTTCTTGGGGGAAAGAGCCTCCTTTCAAAGCAACTTGCCTAACTTGCCTGCGGCCCATGCGGGGTTTTTGCCTACAAAAATTCCATAAGGACGAGGATTTCTCCCAGACCAAAGCTGCCCCCTCCTCCAAACCTGGCTGCCATCGGAGGCCCAAACGCGCCCCACAAAATGACACCTGCATTGAGGGTTCTTGAGTTTGGCTTCCTGGGGAAAAGTGCCTCCTTTCGGAGTCAACTTGCCTGCGGCACATGCAGGGCTTTTGCCTACAAAAATTCCAGAAGGACGAGGATTTCTCCCAGACCAAAGCTGCCCCCTCCTCCAAACCTGGCTGCCATCGGAGGCCCAAACGCGCCCTACAAAATGACACCTGCCAAGTGGGCTCTTGAGTTTGGCTTCTTGGGTGGAAGTGCCTCCTTTCAAAGCCAACTTGCCTGCGGCCCGTCCTGGGCTTTTGCCTACAAAAATTCCATAAGGACGAGGATTTCTCCCAGACCAAAGCTGCCCCCTCCTCCAAACCTGGCTGCCATCGGAGGCCCAAACGCGCCCTACAAAATGACATCTGCCAAGTGGGCTCTTGAGTTTGGCTTCTTGCGGAAAAGTGCCTCCTTTCAAAGCCAACTTGCCTAACTAGCCTGCGGCCCGTGCTGGGCTTTAGACTACAAAAATTCCATAAGGACGAGGATTCCTCCCAGACCAAAGCTGCCCCCTCCTCCAAACCTGGCTGACATCGGAGGCCCAAACGCGCCCTACAAAATGACACCTGCCAAGTCGGCTCTTGAGTTTGGCTTCTTGGGGAAAAGTGACTCCTTTCAAAACCAACTTGCCTGCGTCCCGTCCTGGGCTTTTGCTACAAAAATTCCATAAGGACGAGGATTCCGCCCAGAACAAAGCTGCCCCCTCCTCCAAACCTGGCTGCCATCGGAGGCCCAAACGCGCCCTACAAAATGACATCTGCCAAGTGGGCTCTTGAGTTTGGCTTTCTGGGGAAAAGTGCCTCCTTTCGGATTCAACTTGCCTGCGGCTCATGCAGGGGTTTTGCCTACAAAAATTCCATAAGGACGAGGATTTCTCCCAGACCAAAGCTGCCCCCTCCTCCAAACCTGGCTGCCATCGGAGGCCCAAACGCGCCCTACAAAATGACACCTGCCAAGTGGGCTCTTGAGTTTGGCTTCTTGGGGAAAATTGCCTCCTTTCGGAGTCAACTTGCCGGCGGCCCATACAGGGCTTTTGCCTACAAAAATTCCAGAAGGACGAGGATTTCTCCCAGAACAAAGCTGCCCCCTCCTCCAAACCTGGCTGCCATCGGAGGCCCAAACCCGCCCTACAAAATGACATCTGCATTGTGGGTTCTTGAGTTTGGCTTCTTGGGGAAAAGTGCCTCCTTTCGGAGCCAACTTGCCTAACTTGCCTGCGGCCCGTCCTGGGCTTTTGAGTGCAAAAATTCCAGAAGGACGAGGATTTCTCCCAGACCAAAGCTGCCCCCTCCTCCAAACCTGGCTGCCATCGGAGGCCCAAACGCGCCCTACAAAATGACACCTGCCAAGTGGGCTCTTGAGTTTGGCTTCTTGGGGAAAAGTGCCTCCTTTCGGAGCCAACTTGCCTAACTTGCCTGCGGCCTGTGCTGGGCTTTTGCCTACAAAAATTCCATAAGGACGAGGATTTCTCCCAGACCAAAGCTGCCCCCTCCTCCAAACCTGGCTGCCATCAGAGGCCCAAACGCGCCCTACAAAATGACATCTGCCAAGTGGGCTCTTGAGTTTGGCTTCTTGGGGAAAAGTGCCTCCTTTCGGAGCCAACTTGCCTAACTTGCCTGCGGCCCGTCCTGGGCTTTTGCCTCCAAAAATTCCAGAAGGACGAGGATTTCTCCCAGACCAAAGCTGCCCCCTCCTCCAAACCTGGCTGCCATCGGAGGCCCAAACGCGCCCCACAAAATGACACCTGCCAAGAGGGTTCTTGAGTTTGGCTTCCTGGGGAAAAGTGCCTCCTTTCGGTGTCAACTTGCCTGCGGCCCGTCCTGGGCTTTTGCCTACAAAAATTCCAGAAGGACGAGGATTTCTCCCAGACCAAAGCTGCCCCCTCCTCCAAACCTGGCTGCCATCGGAGGCCCAAACGTGCCCTACAAAATGACACCTGCCAAGTGGGCTCTTGAGTTTGGCTTCTTGGGTGGAAGTGCCTCCTTTCAAAGCCAACTTGCCTGCGGCCGGTCCTGGGCTTTTGCTACAAAAATTCCATAAGGACGAGGATTTCTCCCAGACCAAAGCTGCCCCCTCCTCCAAACCTGGCTGCCATCGGAGGCCCAAACGCGCCCTACAAAATGACATTTGCCAAGTGGGCTCTTGAGTTTGGCTTCTTGCGGAAAAGTGCCTCCTTTCAAAGCCAACTTGCCTAACTAGCTTGCGGCCCGTGCTGGGCTTTTGACTACAAAAATTCCATAAGGACGAGGATTTCTCCCAGACCAAAGCTGCCCCCTCCTCCAAACCTGGCTGCCATCGGAGGCCCAAACGCGCCCCACAAAATGACATCTGCATTGAGGGTTCTTGAGTTTGGCTTCTTGGGGAAAAGTGCCTCCTTTCGGAGCCAACTTGCCTTACTTGCCTGCGGCCCGTCCTGGGCTTTTGCCTCCAAAAATTCCAGAAGGACGAGGATTTCTCCCAGACCAAAGCTGCCCCCTCCTCCAAACCTGGCTGCCATCGGAGGCCCAAACGTGCCCTACAAAATGACACCTGCCAAGTGGGCTCTTGAGTTTGGCTTCTTGGGGAAAAGTGACTCCTTTCAAAACCAACTTGCCTGTGTCCCGTCCCGGGCTTTTGCTACAAAAATTCCAGAAGGACGAGGATTTCTCCCAGACCAAAGCTGCCCCCTCCTCCAAACCTGGCTGCCATCGGAGGCCCAAACGCGCCCCACAAAATGACATCTGCATTGAGGATTCTTCAGTTTGGCTTCTTGGGGAAAAGTGCCTCCTTTCGGAGCCAACTTGCCTAACTTGCCTGCGGCCCGTCCTGGGCTTTTGCCTCCAAAAATTCCATAAGGACGAGGATTTCTCCCAGGCCAAAGCTGCCCCCTCCTCCAAACCTGGCTGCCATCGGAGGCCCAAACGTGCCCTACAAAATGACATCTGCCAAGTGGGCTCTTGAGTTTGGCTTCTTGGGTGGAAGTGCCTCCTTTCAAAGCCAACTTGCCTGCGGCCCGTGCTGGGCTTTTGCCTACAAAAATTCCATAAGGACGAGGATTTCTCCCAGACCAAAGCTGCCCCCTCCTCCAAACCTGGCTGCCATCGGAGGCCCAAACGTGCCCTACAAAATGACACCTGCCAAGTGGGCTCTTGAGTTTGGCTTCTTGGGTGGAAGTACCTCCTTTCAAAGCCAACTTGCCTGCGGCCCGTGCTGGGCTTTTGACTACAAAAATTCCATAAGGACGAGGATTTCTCCCAGACCAAAGCTGCCCCCTCCTCCAAACCTGGCTGCCATTGGAGGCCCAAACGCGCCCTACAAAATGACATCTGCCAAGTGGGCTCTTGAGTTTGGCTTCTTGGGGGAAAGTGCCTCCTTTCAAAGCCAACTTGCCTAACTAGCCTGCGGCCCGTGCTGGGCTTTAGACTACAAAAATTCCATAAGGACGAGGATTTCTCCCAGACCAAAGCTGCCCCCTCCTCCAAACCTGCCTGCCATCGGAGGCCCAAATGCGCCCCACAAAATGACATCTGCCAAGTGGGCTCTTGAGTTTGGCTTCTTGGGGAAAAGTGCCTCCTTTCGGAGCCAACTTGCCTAACTTGCCTGCGGCCCGTCCTGGGCTTTTGCCTCCAAAAATTCCAGAAGGACGAGGATTTCTCCCAGACCAAAGCTGCCCCCTCCTCCAAACCTGGCTGCCATCGGAGGCCCAAACGTGCCCTACAAAATGACACCTGCCAAGTGGGCTCTTGAGTTTGGCTTCTTGGGTGGAAGTGCCTCCTTTCAAAGCCAACTTGCCTGCGGCCGGTCCTGGGCTTTTGCCTACAAAAATTCCATAAGGACGAGGATTTCTCCCAGACCAAAGCTGCCCCCTCCTCCAAACCTGGCTGCCATCGGAGGCCCAAACGCGCCCTACAAAATGACATCTGCATTGTGGGTTCTTGAGTTTGGCTTCTTGCGGAAAAGTGCCTCCTTTCAAAGCCAACTTGCCTAACTAGCCTGCGGCCCGCGCTGGGCTTTAGACTACAAAAATTCCATAAGGACGAGGATTTCTCCCAGACCAAAGCTGCCCCCTCCTCCAAACCTGGCTGCCATCAGAGGCCCAAACGCGCCCCACAAAATGACATCTGCCAAGTGGGCTCTTGAGTTTGGGTTCTTGGGGAAAAGTGCCTCCTTTCAAAGCCAACTTGCCTAACTTGCCGGCGGCCCGTCCTGGGCTTTTGCCTCCAAAAATTCCAGAAGGACGAGGATTTCTCCCAGACCAAAGCTGCCCCCTCCTCCAAACCTGGCTGCCATCGGAGGCCCAAACGCGCCCCACAAAATGACACCTGCATTGAGGGTTCTTGAGTTTGGCTTCCTGGGGAAAAGTGCCTCCTTTCGGAGTCAACTTGCCTGCGGCACATGCAGAGCTTTTGCCTACAAAAATTCCAGAAGGACGAGGATTTCTCCCAGACCAAAGCTGCCCCCTCCTCCAAACCTGGCTGCCATCGGAGGCCCAAACGTGCCCTACAAAATGACACCTGCCAAGTGGGCTCTTGAGTTTGGCTTCTTGGGTGGAAGTGCCTCCTTTCAAAGCCAACTTGCCTGCGGCCCGTCCTGGGCTTTTGCCTACAAAAATTCCATAAGGACGAGGATTTCTCCCAGACCAAAGCTGCCCCCTCCTCCAAACCTGGCTGCCATCGGAGGCCCAAACGCGCCCTACAAAATGACACCTGCCAAGTGGGCTCTTGAGATTGGCTTCTTGCGGAAAAGTGCCTCCTTTCAAAGCCAACTTGCCTAACTAGCCTGCAGCCCATTCTGGGCTTTTGCCTACAAAAATTCCATAAGGAGGAGGATTTCTCCCAGACCAAAGCTGCCCCCTCCTCCAAACCTAGCTGCCATCGGTGGCCCAAACGCGCCCTACAAAATGACATCTGCCAAGTGGGCTCCTGAGTTTGGCTTCTTGGGGGAAAGTGCCTCCTTTCGGAGCCAACTTGCCTGCAGCCCGTGCTGGGCTTTAGACTACAAAAATTCCATAAGGACGAGGATTCCGCCCAGAACAAAGCTGCCCCCTCCTCCAAACCTGGCTGCCATCGGAGGCCCAAACGCGCCCTACAAAATGACATCTGCCAAGTGGGCTCTTGAGTTTGGCTTTCTGGGGAAAAGTGCCTCCTTTCGGAGTCAACTTGCCTGCGGCTCATGCAGGGGTTTTGCCTACAAAAATTCCATAAGGACGAGGATTTCTCCCAGACCAAAGCTGCCCCCTCCTCCAAACCTGGCTGCCATCGGAGGCCCAAACGCGCCCTACAAAATGACACCTGCCAAGTGGGCTCTTGAGTTTGGCTTCTTGGGGAAAATTGCCTCCTTTCGGAGTCAACTTGCCGGCGGCCCATACAGGGCTTTTGCCTACAAAAATTCCAGAAGGACGAGGATTTCTCCCAGAACAAAGCTGCCCCCTCCTCCAAACCTGGCTGCCATCGGAGGCCCAAACCCGCCCTACAAAATGACATCTGCATTGTGGGTTCTTGAGTTTGGGTTCTTGGGGAAAAGTGCCTCCTTTCGGAGCCAACTTGCCTAACTTGCCTGCGGCCCGTCCTGGGCTTTTGAGTACAAAAATTCCAGAAGGACGAGGATTTCTCCCAGACCAAAGCTGCCCCCTCCTCCAAACCTGGCTGCCATCGGAGGCCCAAACGCGCCCTACAAAATGACACCTGCCAAGTGGGCTCTTGAGTTTGGCTTCTTGGGGAAAAGTGCCTCCTTTCGGAGCCAACTTGCCTAACTTGCCTGCGGCCTGTGCTGGGCTTTTGCCTACAAAAATTCCATAAGGACGAGGATTTCTCCCAGACCAAAGCTGCCCCCTCCTCCAAACCTGGCTGCCATCAGAGGCCCAAACGCGCCCTACAAAATGACATCTGCCAAGTGGGCTCTTGAGTTTGGCTTCTTGGGGAAAAGTGCCTCCATTCGGAGCCAAATTGCCTAACTTGCCTGCGGCCCGTCCTGGGCTTTTGCCTCCAAAAATTCCAGAAGGACGAGGATTTCTCCCAGACCAAAGCTGCCCCCTCCTCCAAACCTGGCTGCCATCGGAGGCCCAAACGCGCCCCACAAAATGACACCTGCATTGAGGGTTCTTGAGTTTGGCTTCCTGGGGAAAAGTGCCTCCTTTCGGTGTCAACTTGCCTGCGGCCCATGCAGGGCTTTTGCCTACAAAAATTCCAGAAGGACGAGGATTTCTCCCAGACCAAAGCTGCCCCCTCCTCCAAACCTGGCTGCCATCGGAGGCCCAAACGTGCCCTACAAAATGACACCTGCCAAGTGGGCTCTTGAGTTTGGCTTCTTGGGTGGAAGTGCCTCCTTTCAAAGCCAACTTGCCTGCGGCCGGTCCTGGGCTTTTGCTACAAAAATTCCATAAGGACGAGGATTTCTCCCAGACCAAAGCTGCCCCCTCCTCCAAACCTGGCTGCCATCGGAGGCCCAAACGCGCCCTACAAAATGACATTTGCCATGTGGGCTCTTGAGTTTGGCTTCTTGCGGAAAAGTGCCTCCTTTCAAAGCCAACTTGCCTAACTAGCCTGCGGCCCGTGCTGGGCTTTTGACTACAAAAATTCCATAAGGACGAGGATTTCTCCCAGACCAAAGCTGCCCCCTCCTCCAAACCTGGCTGCCATCGGAGGCCCAAACGCGCCCCACAAAATGACATCTGCATTGAGGGTTCTTGAGTTTGGCTTCTTGGGGAAAAGTGCCTCCTTTCGGAGCCAACTTGCCTAACTTGCCTGCGGCCCGTCCTGGGCTTTTGCCTCCAAAAATTCCAGAAGGACGAGGATTTCTCCCAGACCAAAGCTGCCCCCTCCTCCAAACCTGGCTGCCATCGGAGGCCCAAACGTGCCCTACAAAATGACACCTGCCAAGTGGGCTCTTGAGTTTGGCTTCTTGGGGGAAAGTGCCTCCTTTCAAAGCCAACTTGCCTAACTAGCCTGCGGCCCATGCAGGGCTTTTGCCTACAAAAATTCCAGAAGGACGAGGATTTCTCCCAGACCAAAGCTGCCCCCTCCTCCAAACCTGGCTGCCATCGGAGGCCCAAACGTGCCCTACAAAATGACACCTGCCAAGTGGGCTCTTGAGTTTGGCTTCTTGGGTGGAAGTGCCTCCTTTCAAAGCCAACTTGCCTGCGGCCGGTCCTGGGCTTTTGCCTACAAAAATTCCATAAGGACGAGGATTTCTCCCAGACCAAAGCTGCCCCCTCCTCCAAACCTGGCTGCCATCGGAGGCCCAAACGCGCCCTACAAAATGACATCTGCCAAGTGGGCTCTTGAGTTTGGCTTCTTGCGGAAAAGTGCCTCCTTTCAAAGCCAACTTGCCTAACTAGCCTGCGGCCCGTGCTGGGCTTTAGACTACAAAAATTCCATAAGGACGAGGATTTCTCCCAGACCAAAGCTGCCCCCTCCTCCAAACCTGGCTGCCATCAGAGGCCCAAACGCGCCCCACAAAATGACATCTGCCAAGTGGGCTCTTGAGTTTGGGTTCTTGGGGAAAAGTGCCTCCTTTCAAAGCCAACTTGCCTAACTTGCCGGCGGCCCGTCCTGGGCTTTTGCCTCCAAAAATTCCAGAAGGACGAGGATTTCTCCCAGACCAAAGCTGCCCCCTCCTCCAAACCTGGCTGCCATCGGAGGCCCAAACGCGCCCCACAAAATGACACCTGCATTGAGGGTTCTTGAGTTTGGCTTCCTGGGGAAAAGTGCCTCCTTTCGGAGTCAACTTGCCTGCGGCACATGCAGAGCTTTTGCCTCCAAAAATTCCAGAAGGACGAGGATTTCTCCAGGACCAAAGCTGCCCCCTCCTCCAAACCTGGCTGCCATCGGAGGCCCAAACGTGCCCTACAAAATGACACCTGCCAAGTGGGCTCTTGAGTTTGGCTTCTTGGGTGGAAGTGCCTCCTTTCAAAGCCAACTTGCCTGCGGCCCGTCCTGGGCTTTTGCCTACAAAAATTCCATAAGGACGAGGATTTCTCCCAGACCAAAGCTGCCACCTCCTCCAAACCTGGCTGCCATCGGAGGCCCAAACGCGCCCTACAAAATGACACCTGCCAAGTGGGCTCTTGAGATTGGCTTCTTGCGGAAAAGTGCCTCCTTTCAAAGCCAACTTGCCTAACTAGCCTGCAGCCCATTCTGGGCTTTTGCCTACAAAAATTCCATAAGGACGAGGATTTCTCCCAGACCAAAGCTGCCCCCTCCTCCAAACCTAGCTGCCATCGGTGGCCCAAACGCGCCCTACAAAATGACATCTGCCAAGTGGGCTCCTGAGTTTGGCTTCTTGGGGAAAAGTGCCTCCTTTCGGAGCCAACTTGCCTGCAGCCCGTGCTGGGCTTTAGACTACAAAAATTCCATAAGGACGAGGATTTCTCCCAGACCAAAGCTGCCCCCTCCTCCAAACCTGGCTGCCATCGGAGGCCCAAACGCGCCCCACAAAATGACATCTGCATTGAGGGTTCTTGAGTTTGGCTTCTTGGGGAAAAGTGCCTCCTTTCGGAGCCAACTTGCCTAACTTGCCTGCGGCCCTTCCTGGGCTTTTGCCTCCAAAAATTCCAGAAGGACGAGGATTTCTCCCAGACCAAAGCTGCCCCCTCCTACAAACCTGGCTGCCATCGAGGCCCAAACGTGCCCTACAAAATGACACCTGCCAAGTGGGCTCTTGAGTTTGGCTTCTTGGGGAAAAGTGACTCCTTTCAAAACCAACTTGCCTGCGTCCCGTCCCGGGCTTTTGCTACAAAAATTCCATAAGGACGAGGATTTCTCCCAGACCAAAGCTGCCCCCTCCTCCAAACCTGGCTGCCATCGGAGGCCCAAACGCGCCCTACAAAATGACATCTGCCAAGTGGGCTCTTGAGTTTGGCTTCCTGGGGAAAAGTGCCTCCTTTCGGAGTCAACTTGCCTGCCGCCCATGCAGGGCTTTTGCCGACAAAAATTCCATAAGGACGGGGATTTCTCCCAGACCAAAGCTGCCCCCTCCTCCAAACCTGGCTGCCATCGGAGGCCCAAACGCGCCCTACAAAATGACATCTGCCAAGTGGGCTCTTGAGTTTGGCTTCTTGGGGAAAAGTGCTTCCTTTCGGAGCCAAAATGCCTAACTTGCCTGCGGCCCGTGCTGGGCTTTTGAGTACAAAAATTCCATAAGGACGAGGATTTCTCCCAGACCAAAGCTGCCCCCTCCTCCAAACCTGGCTGCCATCAGAGGCCCAAACGCGCCCTACAAAAGGACATCTGCATTGCGGGTTCTTGAGTTTGGCTTCTTGGGGAAAAGTGCCTCCTTTCAAAGCCAACATGCCTAACTTGCCTGCGGCCCGTCCTGGGCTTTTGCCTACAAAAATTCCATAAGTACAAGGATTTCTCCCAGACCAAAGCTGCCCCCTCCTCCAAACCTGGCTGCCATCGGAGGCCCAAACGCGCCCTACAAAATGACATCTGCCAAGTGGGCTCTTGAGTTTGGCTTCTTGGGGAAAAGTGCCTCATTTCGGAGTCAACTTGCCGGCGGCCCATGCAGGGCTTTTGCCTACAAAAATTCCATAAGGACGAGGATTTCTCCCAGACCAAAGCTGCCCCCTCCTCCAAACCTGGCTGCCATCGGAGGCCCAAACGTGCCCTACAAAATGACATCTGCCAAGTGGGCTCTTGAGTTTGGCTTCTTGGGTGGAAGTGCCTCCTTTCAAAGCCAAATTGCCTGCGGCCCGTCCTGGGCTTTTGCCTACAAAAATTCCATAAGGACGAGGATTTCTCCCAGAACAAAGCTGCCCCCTCCTCCAAACCTGGCTGCCATCGGAGGCCCAAACGCGCCCTACAAAATGACATCTGCCAAGTGGGCTCTTGAGTTTGGCTTCTTGGGTGGAAGTACCTCCTTTCAAAGCCAACTTGCCTGCAGCCCGTGCTGGGCTTTAGACTACAAAAATTCCATAAGGACGAGGATTTCTCCCAGACCAAAGCTGCCCCCTCCTCCAAACCTGGCTGCCATCGGAGGCCCAAACGCGCCCCACAAAATGACATCTGCATTGAGGGTTCTTCAGTTTGGCTTCTTGGGGAAAAGTGCCTCCTTTCGGAGCCAACTTGCCTAACTTGCCTGCGGCCTGTGCTGGGCTTTTGCCTCCAAAAATTCCATAAGGACGAGGATTTCTCCCAGACCAAAGCTGCCCCCTCCTCCAAACCTGGCTGCCATCGGAGGCCCAAACGTGCCCTACAAAATGACATCTGCCAAGTGGGCTCTTGAGTTTGGCTTCTTGGGTGGAAGTGCCTCCTTTCAAAGCCAACTTGCCTGCGGCCCGTGCTGGGCTTTTGCCTACAAAAATTCCATAAGGACGAGGATTTCTCCCAGACCAAAGCTGCCCCCTCCTCCAAACCTGGCTGCCATCGGAGGCCCAAACGTGCCCTACAAAATGACACCTGCAAAGTGGGCTCTTGAGTTTGGCTTCTTGGGTGGAAGTACCTCCTTTCAAAGCCAACTTGCCTGCGGCCCGTGCTGGGCTTTTGCCTACAAAAATTCCATAAGGACGAGGATTTCTCCCAGACCAAAGCTGCCCCCTCCTCCAAACCTGGCTGCCATTGGAGGCCCAAACGCGCCCTACAAAATGACATCTGCCAAGTGGGCTCTTGAGTTTGGCTTCTTGGGGGAAAGTGCCTCCTTTCAAAGCCAACTTGCCTAACTAGCCTGCGGCCCGTGCTGGGCTTTAGACTACAAAAATTCCATAAGGACGAGGATTTCTCCCAGACCAAAGCTGCCCCCTCCTCCAAACCTGCCTGCCATCGGACGCCCAAATGCGCCCCACAAAATGACATCTGCCAAGTGGGCTCTTGAGTTTGGCTTCTTGGGGAAAAGTGCCTCCTTTCAGAGCCAACTTGCCTAACTTGCCTGCGGCCCGTGCTGGGCTTTAGACTACAAAAATTCCATAAGGACGAGGATTTCTCCCAGACCAAAGCTGCCCCCTCCTCCAAACCTGGCTGCCATCGGAGGCCCAAACGCGCCCCACAAAATGACACCTGCATTGAGGGTTCTTGAGTTTGGCTTCCTGGGGAAAAGTGCCTCCTTTCGGAGTCAACTTGCCTGAGGCACATGCAGAGCTTTTGCCTACAAAAATTCCAGAAGGACGAGGATTTCTCCCAGACCAAAGCTGCCCCCTCCTCCAAACCTGGCTGCCATCGGAGGCCCAAACGTGCCCTACAAAATGACACCTGCCAAGTGGGCTCTTGAGTTTGGCTTCTTGGGTGGAAGTGCCTCCTTTCAAAGCCAACTTGCCTGCGGCCCGTCCTGGGCTTTTGCCTACAAAAAATTCCATAAGGACGAGGATTTCTCCCAGACCAAAGCTGCCCCCTCCTCCAAACCTGGCTGCCATCGGAGGCCCAAACGCGCCCTACAAAATGACACCTGCCAAGTGGGCTCTTGAGATTGGCTTCTTGCGGAAAAGTGCCTCCTTTCAAAGCCAACTTGCCTAACTAGCCTGCAGCCCATTCTGGGCTTTTGCCTACAAAAATTCCATAAGGACGAGGATTTCTCCCAGACCAAAGCTGCCCCCTCCTCCAAACCTAGCTGCCATCGGTGGCCCAAACGCGCCCTACAAAATGACATCTGCCAAGTGGGCTCCTGAGTTTGGCTTCTTGGGGGAAAGTGCCTCCTTTCGGAGCCAACTTGCCTGCAGCCCGTGCTGGGCTTTAGACTACAAAAATTCCATAAGGACGAGGATTTCTCCCAGACCAAAGCTGCCCCCTCCTCCAAACCTGGCTGCCATCGGAGGCCCAAACGCGCCCCACAAAATGACATCTGCATTGAGGGTTCTTGAGTTTGGCTTCTTGGGGAAAAGTGCCTCCTTTCGGAGCCAACTTGCCTAACTTGCCTGCGGCCCGTCCTGGGCTTTTGCCTACAAAAATTCCATAAGGACAAGGATTTCTCCCAGACCAAAGCTGCCCCCTCCTCCAAACCTGGCTGCCATCGGAGGCCCAAACGCGCCCTACAAAATGACATCTGCCAAGTGGGCTCTTGAGTTTGGCTTCCTGGGGAAAAGTGCCTCCTTTCGGAGTCAACTTGCCTGCGGCCCATGCAGGGCTTTTGCCGACAAAAATTCCATAAGGACGGGGATTTCTCCCAGACCAAAGCTGCCCCCTCCTCCAAACCTGGCTGCCATCGGAGGCCCAAACGCGCCCTACAAAATGACATCTGCCAAGTGGGCTCTTGAGTTTGGCTTCTTGGGGAAAAGTGCTTCCTTTCGGAGCCAAAATGCCTAACTTGCCTGCGGCCCGTGCTGGGCTTTTGAGTACAAAAATTCCATAAGGACGAGGATTTCTCCCAGACCAAAGCTGCCCCCTCCTCCAAACCTGGCTGCCATCGGAGGCCCAAACGTGCCCTACAAAATGACATCTGCCAAGTGGGCTCTTGAGTTTGGCTTCTTGGGTGGAAGTGCCTCCTTTCAAAGCCAACTTGCCTGCGGCCCGTGCTGGGCTTTTGCCTACAAAAATTCCATAAGGACGAGGATTTCTCCCAGAACAAAGCTGCCCCCTCCTCCAAACCTGGCTGCCATCGGAGGCCCAAACGCGCCCTACAAAATGACATCTGCCAAGTGGGCTCTTGAGTTTGGCTTCTTGGGTGGAAGTACCTCCTTTCAAAGCCAACTTGCCTGCGGCCCGTGCTGGGCTTTTGCCTAAAAAAATTCCATAAGGACGAGGATTTCTCCCAGACCAAAGCTGCCCCCTCCTCCAAACCTGGCTGCCATCGGTGGCCCAAACGCGCCCTACAAAATGACATCTGCCACGTGGGCTCCTGAGTTTGGCTTCTTGGGGGAAAGTGCCTCCTTTCAAAGCCAACTTGCCTGCAGCCCGTCCTGGGCTTTAGACTACAAAAATTCCATAAGGACGAGGATTTCTCCCAGACCAAAGCTGCCCCCTCCTCCAAACCTGGCTGCCATCGGAGGCCCAAACGCGCCCCACAAAATGACATCTGCATTGAGGGTTCTTGAGTTTGGCTTCTTGGGGAAAAGTGCCTCCTTTCGGAGCCAACTTGCCTAACTTGCCTGCGGCCCGTCCTGGGCTTTTGCTACAAAAATTCCATAAGGACGAGGATTTCTCCCAGACCAAAGCTGCCCCCTCCTCCAAACCTGGCTGCCATCGGAGGCCCAAACGCGCCCTACAAAATGACATCTGCATTGTGAGTTCTTGAGTTTGGCTTCTTGGGGAAAAGTGCCTCCTTTCAAAGCCAACTTGCCTAACTTGCCTGCGGCCCATGCGGGGTTTTTGCCTACAAAAATTCCATAAGGACGAGGATTTCTCCCAGACCAAAGCTGCCCCCTCCTCCCAACCTGGCTGACATCGGAGGCCCAAACGCGCCCTACAAAATGACACCTGCCAAGTGGGCTCTTGAGTTTGGCTTCTTGGGGAAAAGTGACTCCTTTCAAAACCAACTTGCCTGCGTCCCGTCCCGGGCTTTTGCTACAAAAATTCCATAAGGACGAGGATTCCTCCCAGACCAAAGCTGCCCCCTCCTCCAAACCTGGCTGCCATCGGAGGCCCAAACGCGCCCTACAAAATGACATCTGCCAAGTGGGCTCTTGAGTATGGCTTTCTGGGGAAAAGTGCCTCCTTTCGGACTCAACTTGCCTGCGGCCCATGCAGGGCTTTTGCCTACAAAAATTCCATAAGGACGAGGATTTCTCCCAGACCAAAGCAGCCCCCTCCTCCAAACCTGGCTGTCATCGGAGGCCCAAACGCGCCCTACAAAATGACATCTGCCAAGTGGGCTCTTGAGTTTGGCTTCTTGGGTGGAAGTACCTCCTTTCAAAGCCAACTTGCCTGCGGCCCTTCCTGGGCTGTTGCCTACAAAAATTCCATAAGGACGAGGATTTCTCCCAGACCAAAGCTGCCCCCTCCTCCAAACCTGGCTGCCATCGGAGGCCCAAACGCGCCCTACAAAATGACATCTGCCAAGTGGGCTCTTGAGTTTGGCTTCTTGGGGAAAAGTGCCTCCTTTCAAAGCCAACTTGCCTAACTAGCCTGCGGCCCGTGCTGGGCTTTAGACTACAAAAATTCCATAAGGACGAGGATTTCTCCCAGACCAAAGCTGCCCCCTCCTCCAAACCTGGCTGCCATCGGAGGACCAAACGCGCCCTACAAAATGACACCTGCATTGAGGGTTCTTGATTTTGGCTTCCTGGGGAAAAGTGCCTCCTTTCGGAGTCAACTTGCCTGCGGCCCATGCAGGGCTTTTGCCTACAAAAATTCCATAAGGACGAGGATTTCTCCCAGACCAAAGCTGCCCCCTCCTCCAAACCTGGCTGCCATCGGAGGCCCAAACGCGCCCTACAAAATGACATCTGCCAAGTGGGCTCTTGAGTTTGGCTTCTTGCGGAAAAGTGCCTCCTTTCAAAGCCAACTTGCCTAACTAGCCTGCAGCCCTTTCTGGGCTTTTGCCTACAAAAATTCCATAAGGACGAGGATTTCTCCCAGACAAAAGCTGCCCCCTCCTCCAAACCTGGCTGCCATCAGAGGCCCAAACGCGCCCCACAAAATGACATCTGCATTGAGGGTTCTTGAGTTTGGCTTCTTGGGGAAAAGTGCCTCCTTTCGGAGCCAACTTGCCTAACTTGCCTGCGGCCCGTCCTGGGCTTTTGCCTCCAAAAATTCCAGAAGGAAGAGGATTTCTCCCAGGCCAAAGCTGCCCCCTCCTCCAAACCTGGCTGCCAACGGAGGCCCAAACGTGCCCTACAAAATGACACCTGCCAAGTGGGCTCTTGAGTTTGGCTTCTTGCGGAAAAGTGCCTCCTTTCAAAGCCAACTTGCCTGCAGCCCGTGCTGGGCTTTAGACTAAAAAAATTCCATAAGGACGAGGATTTCTCCCAGACCAAAGCTGCCCCCTCCTCCAAACCTGGCTGCCATCGGAGGCCCAAACGCGCCCTACAAAATGACACCTGCCAAGTGGGCTCTTGAGTTTGGCTTCTTGGGGAAAAGTGACTCCTTTCAAAACCAACTTGCCTGCATCCCGTCCCGGGCTTTTGCCTACAAAAATTCCATAAGGACGAGGATTCCTCCCAGACCAAAGCTGCCCCCTCCTCCAAACCTGGCTGCCATCGGAGGCCCAAACGCGCCCTACAAAATGACATCTGCCAAGTGGGCTCTTGAGTTTGGCTTTCTGGGGAAAAGTGCCTCCTTTCGGAGTCAACTTGCCTGCGGCCCATGCAGGGCTTTTGCCTACAAAAATTCCATAAGGACGAGGATTTCTCCCAGACCAAAGCAGCCCCCTCCTCCAAACCTGGCTGTCATCGGAGGCCCAAACGCGCCCTACAAAATGACATCTGCCAAGTGGGCTCTTGAGTTTGGCTTCTTGGGTGGAAGTACCTCCTTTCAAAGCCAACTTGCCTGCGGCCCTTCCTGGGCTGTTGCCTACAAAAATTCCATAAGGACGAGGATTCCTCCCAGACCAAAGCTGCCCCCTCCTCCAAACCTGGCTGCCATC
This sequence comes from Cinclus cinclus, assembly GCF_963662255.1. Taxonomy (NCBI): domain Eukaryota; kingdom Metazoa; phylum Chordata; class Aves; order Passeriformes; family Cinclidae; genus Cinclus; species Cinclus cinclus. Next base: position 386,467 of record NW_026912094.1, on the reverse strand, counting down.
GGAGGCCCAAACGCGCCCTACAAAATGACATCTGCCAAGTGGGCTCTTGAGTTTGGCTTCTTGGGGAAAAGTGCCTCCTTTCAAAGCCAACTTGCCTAACTAGCCTGCGGCCCGTGCTGGGCTTTAGACTACAAAAATTCCATAAGGACGAGGATTTCTCCCAGACCAAAGCTGCCCCCTCCTCCAAACCTGGCTGCCATCGGAGGCCCAAACGTGCCCTACAAAATGACACCTGCATTGAGGGTTCTTGATTTTGGCTTCCTGGGGAAAAGTGCCTCCTTTCGGAGTCAACTTGCCTGCGGCCCATGCAGGGCTTTTGCCTACAAAAATTCCATAAGGACGAGGATTTCTCCCAGACCAAAGCTGCCCCCTCCTCCAAACCTGGCTGCCATCGGAGGCCCAAACGCGCCCTACAAAATGACATCTGCCAAGTGGGCTCTTGAGTTTGGCTTCTTGCGGAAAAGTGCCTCCTTTCAAAGCCAACTTGCCTAACTAGCCTGCGGCCCGTCCTGGGCTTTTGCCTACAAAAATTCCATAAGGACGAGGATTTCTCCCAGACAAAAGCTGCCCCCTCCTCCAAACCTGGCTGCCATCAGAGGCCCAAACGCGCCCCACAAAATGACATCTGCATTGAGGGTTCTTGAGTTTGGCTTCTTGGGGAAAAGTGCCTCCTTTCGGAGCCAACTTGCCTAACTTGCCTGCGGCCCGTCCTGGGCTTTTGCCTCCAAAAATTCCAGAAGGAAGAGGATTTCTCCCAGGCCAAAGCTGCCCCCTCCTCCAAACCTGGCTGCCAACGGAGGCCCAAACGTGCCCTACAAAATGACACCTGCCAAGTGGGCTCTTGAGTTTGGCTTCTTGCGGAAAAGTGCCTCCTTTCAAAGCCAACTTGCCTGCAGCCCGTGCTGGGCTTTAGACTAAAAAAATTCCATAAGGACGAGGATTTCTCCCAGACCAAAGCTGCCCCCTCCTCCAAACCTGGCTGCCATCGGAGGCCCAAACGCGCCCTACAAAATGACACCTGCCAAGTGGGCTCTTGAGTTTGGCTTCTTGGGGAAAAGTGACTCCTTTCAAAACCAACTTGCCTGCATCCCGTCCCGGGCTTTTGCCTACAAAAATTCCATAAGGACGAGGATTCCTCCCAGACCAAAGCTGCCCCCTCCTCCAAACCTGGCTGCCATCGGAGGCCCAAACGCGCCCTACAAAATGACATCTGCCAAGTGGGCTCTTGAGTTTGGCTTTCTGGGGAAAAGTGCCTCCTTTCGGAGTCAACTTGCCTGCGGCCCATGCAGGGCTCTTGCCGACAAAAATTCCATAAGGACGAGGATTTCTCCCAGACCAAAGCTGCCCCCTCCTCCAAACCTGGCTGCCATCGGAGGCCCAAACGTGCCCTACAAAATGACATCTGCCAAGTGGGCTCTTGAGTTTGGCTTCTTGGGTGGAAGTACCTCCTTTCAAAGCCAACTTGCCTGCGGCCCGTGCTGGGCTTTTGCCTACAAAAATTCCATAAGGACGAGGATTTCTCCCAGACCAAAGCTGCCCCCTCCGCCAAACCTGGCTGCCATTGGAGGCCCAAACGCGCCCTACAAAATGACATCTGCCAAGTGGGCTCTTGAGTTTGGCTTCTTGGGGGAAAGTGCCTCCTTTCAAAGCCAACTTGCCAAACTAGCCTGCGACCCGTGCTGGGCTTTAGACTACAAAAATTCCGTAAGGACGAGGATTTCTCCCAGACCAAAGCTGCCCCCTCCTCCAAACCTGGCTGCCATCAGAGGCCCAAACGCGCCCCACAAAATGACACCTGCATTGAGGGTTCTTGAGTTTGGCTTCCTGGGGAAAAGTGCCTCCTTTCGGAGTCAACTTGCCTGCGGGCCATGCAGGGCTTTTGCCTCCAAAAATTCCAGAAGGACGAGGATTTCTCCCAGACCAAAGCTGCCCCCTCCTCCAAACCTGGCTGCCATCGGAGGCCCAAACGCGCCCTACAAAATGACATCTGCCAAGTGGGCTCTTGAGTTTGGCTTCTTGGGTGGAAGTGCCTCCTTTCAAAGCCAACTTGCCTGCGGCCCGTCCTGGGCTTTTGCCTCCAAAAATTCCATAAGGACGAGGATTCCTCCCAGACCAAAGCTGCCCCCTCCTCCAAACCTGGCTGCCATCGGAGGCCCAAACGCGCCCTACAAAATGACATCTGCCAAGTGGGCTCTTGAGTTTGGCTTCTTGGGTGGAAGTACCTCCTTTCAAAGCCAACTTGCCTGCGGCCCGTCCTGGGATTTGCCTACAAAAATTCCATAAGGACGAGGATTTCTCCCAGACCAAAGCTGCCCCCTCCTCCAAACCTGGCTGCCATCGGAGGCCCAAACTCGCCCCACAAAATGACACCTGCATTGAGGGTTCTTGAGTTTGGCTTCCTGGGGGAAAGTGCCTCCTTTCGGAGTCAACTTGCCTGCGGCCCATGCAGGGCTTTTGCCTACAAAAATTCCAGAAGGACGAGGATTTCTCCCAGACCAAAGCTGCCCCCTCCTCCAAACCTGGCTGCCATCGGAGGCCCAAACGTGCCCTACAAAATGACACCTGCCAAGTGGGCTCTTGAGTTTGGCTTCTTGGGTGGAAGTGCCTCCTTTCAAAGCCAACTTGCCTGCGGCCCGTCCTGGGCTTTTGCCTACAAAAATTCCATAAGGACGAGGATTTCTCCCAGACCAAAGCTGCCCCCTCCTCCAAACCTGGCTGCCATCGGAGGCCCAAACGCGCCCTACAAAATGACATCTGCCAAGTGGGCTCTTGAGTTTGGCTTCTTGTGGAAAAGTGCCTCCTTTCAAAGCCAACTTGCCTAACTAGCCTGCGGCCCGTGCTGGGCTTTAGACTACAAAAATTCCATAAGGACGAGGATTTCTCCCAGACCAAAGCTGCCCCCTCCTCCAAACCTGGCTGCCATCGGAGGCCCAAACGCGCCCCACAAAATGACATCTGCATTGAGGGTTCTTGAGTTTGGCTTCTTGGGGAAAAGTGCCTCCTTTCAAAGCCAACTTGCCTAACTTGCCTGCGGCCCGTCCTGGGCTTTTGCCTACAAAAATTCCAGAAAGACGAGGATTTCTCCCAGGCCAAAGCTGCCCCCTCCTCCAAACCTGGCTGCCATCGGAGGCCCAAACGTGCCCTACAAAATGACACCTGTCAAGTGGGCTCTTGAGTTTGGCTTCTTGGGGAAATGTGACTCCTTTCAAAACCAACTTGCCTGTGTCCCGTCCCGGGCTTTTGCTACAAAAATTCCATAAGGACGAGGATTCCTCCCAGACCAAAGCTGCCCCCTCCTCCAAACCTGGCTGCCATCGGAGGCCCAAACGTGCCCTACAAAATGACATCTGCCAAGTGGGCTCTTGAGTTTGGCTTCTTGGGTGGAAGTGCCTCCTTTCAAAGCCAACTTGCCTGCGGCCCGTCCTGGGCTTTTGCCTACAAAAATTCCATAAGGACGAGGATTTCTCCCAGACCAACGCTGCCCCCTCCTCCAAACCTGGCTGCCATCGGAGGCCCAAACGCGCCCTACAAAATGACATCTGCCAAGTGGGCTCTTGAGTTTGGCTTCTTGCGGAAAAGTGCCTCCTTTCAAAGCCAACTTGCCTAACTAGCCTGCAGCCCATTCTGGGCTTTTGCCTACAAAAATTCCATAAGGACGAGGATTTCTCCCAGACCAAAGCTGCCCCCTCCTCCAAACCTGGCTGCCATCGGTGGCCCAAACGCGCCCTACAAAATGACATCTGCCAAGTGGGCTCCTGAGTTTGGCTTCTTGGGGGAAAGTGCCTCCTTTCAAAGCCAACTTGCCTGCAGCCCGTGCTGGGCTTTAGACTACAAAAATTCCATAAGGACGAGGATTTCTCCCAGACCAAAGCTGCCCCCTCCTCCAAACCTGGCTGCCATCGGAGGACCAAACGCGCCCTACAAAATGACACCTGCATTGAGGGTTCTTGATTTTGGCTTCCTGGGGAAAAGTGCCTCCTTTCGGAGTCAACTTGCCTGCGGCCCATGCAGGGCTTTTGCCTACAAAAATTCCATAAGGACGAGGATTTCTCCCAGACCAAAGCTGCCCCCTCCTCCAAACCTGGCTGCCATCGGAGGCCCAAACGCGCCCTACAAAATGACATCTGCCAAGTGGGCTCTTGAGTTTGGCTTCTTGCGGAAAAGTGCCTCCTTTCAAAGCCAACTTGCCTAACTAGCCTGCAGCCCATTCTGGGCTTTTGCCTACAAAAATTCCATAAGGACGAGGATTTCTCCCAGACAAAAGCTGCCCCCTCCTCCAAACCTGGCTGCCATCAGAGGCCCAAACGCGCCCCACAAAATGACATCTGCATTGAGGGTTCTTGAGTTTGGCTTCTTGGGGAAAAGTGCCTCCTTTCGGAGCCAACTTGCCTAACTTGCCTGCGGCCCGTCCTGGGCTTTTGCCTCCAAAAATTCCAGAAGGAAGAGGATTTCTCCCAGGCCAAAGCTGCCCCCTCCTCCAAACCTGGCTGCCAACGGAGGCCCAAACGTGCCCTACAAAATGACACCTGCCAAGTGGGCTCTTGAGTTTGGCTTCTTGCGGAAAAGTGCCTCCTTTCAAAGCCAACTTGCCTGCAGCCCGTGCTGGGCTTTAGACTAAAAAAATTCCATAAGGACGAGGATTTCTCCCAGACCAAAGCTGCCCCCTCCTCCAAACCTGGCTGCCATCGGAGGCCCAAACGCGCCCTACAAAATGACACCTGCCAAGTGGGCTCTTGAGTTTGGCTTCTTGGGGAAAAGTGACTCCTTTCAAAACCAACTTGCCTGCATCCCGTCCCGGGCTTTTGCCTACAAAAATTCCATAAGGACGAGGATTCCTCCCAGACCAAAGCTGCCCCCTCCTCCAAACCTGGCTGCCATCGGAGGCCCAAACGCGCCCTACAAAATGACATCTGCCAAGTGGGCTCTTGAGTTTGGCTTTCTGGGGAAAAGTGCCTCCTTTCGGAGTCAACTTGCCTGCGGCCCATGCAGGGCTTTTGCCTACAAAAATTCCATAAGGACGAGGATTTCTCCCAGACCAAAGCAGCCCCCTCCTCCAAACCTGGCTGTCATCGGAGGCCCAAACGCGCCCTACAAAATGACATCTGCCAAGTGGGCTCTTGAGTTTGGCTTCTTGGGTGGAAGTACCTCCTTTCAAAGCCAACTTGCCTGCGGCCCTTCCTGGGCTGTTGCCTACAAAAATTCCATAAGGACGAGGATTCCTCCCAGACCAAAGCTGCCCCCTCCTCCAAACCTGGCTGCCATCGGAGGCCCAAACGCGCCCTACAAAATGACATCTGCCAAGTGGGCTCTTGAGTTTGGCTTCTTGGGGAAAAGTGCCTCCTTTCAAAGCCAACTTGCCTAACTAGCCTGCGGCCCGTGCTGGGCTTTAGACTACAAAAATTCCATAAGGACGAGGATTTCTCCCAGACCAAAGCTGCCCCCTCCTCCAAACCTGGCTGCCATCGGAGGACCAAACGCGCCCTACAAAATGACACCTGCATTGAGGGTTCTTGATTTTGGCTTCCTGGGGAAAAGTGCCTCATTTCGGAGTCAACTTGCCTGCGGCCCATGCAGGGCTTTTGCCTACAAAAATTCCATAAGGACGAGGATTTCTCCCAGACCAAAGCTGCCCCCTCCTCCAAACCTGGCTGCCATCGGAGGCCCAAACGCGCCCTACAAAATGACATCTGCCAAGTGGGCTCTTGAGTTTGGCTTCTTGCGGAAAAGTGCCTCCTTTCAAAGCCAACTTGCCTAACTAGCCTGCGGCCCGTCCTGGGCTTTTGCCTACAAAAATTCCATAAGGACGAGGATTTCTCCCAGACAAAAGCTGCCCCCTCCTCCAAACCTGGCTGCCATCAGAGGCCCAAACGCGCCCCACAAAATGACATCTGCATTGAGGGTTCTTGAGTTTGGCTTCTTGGGGAAAAGTGCCTCCTTTCGGAGCCAACTTGCCTAACTTGCCTGCGGCCCGTCCTGGGCTTTTGCCTCCAAAAATTCCAGAAGGAAGAGGATTTCTCCCAGGCCAAAGCTGCCCCCTCCTCCAAACCTGGCTGCCAACGGAGGCCCAAACGTGCCCTACAAAATGACACCTGCCAAGTGGGCTCTTGAGTTTGGCTTCTTGCGGAAAAGTGCCTCCTTTCAAAGCCAACTTGCCTGCAGCCCGTGCTGGGCTTTAGACTAAAAAAATTCCATAAGGACGAGGATTTCTCCCAGACCAAAGCTGCCCCCTCCTCCAAACCTGGCTGCCATCGGAGGCCCAAACGCGCCCTACAAAATGACACCTGCCAAGTGGGCTCTTGAGTTTGGCTTCTTGGGGAAAAGTGACTCCTTTCAAAACCAACTTGCCTGCATCCCGTCCCGGGCTTTTGCCTACAAAAATTCCATAAGGACGAGGATTCCTCCCAGACCAAAGCTGCCCCCTCCTCCAAACCTGGCTGCCATCGGAGGCCCAAACGCGCCCTACAAAATGACATCTGCCAAGTGGGCTCTTGAGTTTGGCTTTCTGGGGAAAAGTGCCTCCTTTCGGAGTCAACTTGCCTGCGGCCCATGCAGGGCTCTTGCCGACAAAAATTCCATAAGGACGAGGATTTCTCCCAGACCAAAGCTGCCCCCTCCTCCAAACCTGGCTGCCATCGGAGGCCCAAACGTGCCCTACAAAATGACATCTGCCAAGTGGGCTCTTGAGTTTGGCTTCTTGGGTGGAAGTACCTCCTTTCAAAGCCAACTTGCCTGCGGCCCGTGCTGGGCTTTTGCCTACAAAAATTCCATAAGGACGAGGATTTCTCCCAGACCAAAGCTGCCCCCTCCGCCAAACCTGGCTGCCATTGGAGGCCCAAACGCGCCCTACAAAATGACATCTGCCAAGTGGGCTCTTGAGTTTGGCTTCTTGGGGGAAAGTGCCTCCTTTCAAAGCCAACTTGCCAAACTAGCCTGCGACCCGTGCTGGGCTTTAGACTACAAAAATTCCGTAAGGACGAGGATTTCTCCCAGACCAAAGCTGCCCCCTCCTCCAAACCTGGCTGCCATCAGAGGCCCAAACGCGCCCCACAAAATGACACCTGCATTGAGGGTTCTTGAGTTTGGCTTCCTGGGGAAAAGTGCCTCCTTTCGGAGTCAACTTGCCTGCGGGCCATGCAGGGCTTTTGCCTCCAAAAATTCCAGAAGGACGAGGATTTCTCCCAGACCAAAGCTGCCCCCTCCTCCAAACCTGGCTGCCATCGGAGGCCCAAACTCGCCCCACAAAATGACACCTGCATTGAGGGTTCTTGAGTTTGGCTTCCTGGGGGAAAGTGCCTCCTTTCGGAGTCAACTTGCCTGCGGCCCATGCAGGGCTTTTGCCTACAAAAATTCCAGAAGGACGAGGATTTCTCCCAGACCAAAGCTGCCCCCTCCTCCAAACCTGGCTGCCATCGGAGGCCCAAACGTGCCCTACAAAATGACACCTGCCAAGTGGGCTCTTGAGTTTGGCTTCTTGGGTGGAAGTGCCTCCTTTCAAAGCCAACTTGCCTGCGGCCCGTCCTGGGCTTTTGCCTACAAAAATTCCATAAGGACGAGGATTTCTCCCAGACCAAAGCTGCCCCCTCCTCCAAACCTGGCTGCCATCGGAGGCCCAAACGCGCCCTACAAAATGACATCTGCCAAGTGGGCTCTTGAGTTTGGCTTCTTGTGGAAAAGTGCCTCCTTTCAAAGCCAACTTGCCTAACTAGCCTGCGGCCCGTGCTGGGCTTTAGACTACAAAAATTCCATAAGGACGAGGATTTCTCCCAGACCAAAGCTGCCCCCTCCTCCAAACCTGGCTGCCATCGGAGGCCCAAACGCGCCCCACAAAATGACATCTGCATTGAGGGTTCTTGAGTTTGGCTTCTTGGGGAAAAGTGCCTCCTTTCAAAGCCAACTTGCCTAACTTGCCTGCGGCCCGTCCTGGGCTTTTGCCTACAAAAATTCCAGAAAGACGAGGATTTCTCCCAGGCCAAAGCTGCCCCCTCCTCCAAACCTGGCTGCCATCGGAGGCCCAAACGTGCCCTACAAAATGACACCTGTCAAGTGGGCTCTTGAGTTTGGCTTCTTGGGGAAATGTGACTCCTTTCAAAACCAACTTGCCTGTGTCCCGTCCCGGGCTTTTGCTACAAAAATTCCATAAGGACGAGGATTCCTCCCAGACCAAAGCTGCCCCCTCCTCCAAACCTGGCTGCCATCGGAGGCCCAAACGTGCCCTACAAAATGACATCTGCCAAGTGGGCTCTTGAGTTTGGCTTCTTGGGTGGAAGTGCCTCCTTTCAAAGCCAACTTGCCTGCGGCCCGTCCTGGGCTTTTGCCTACAAAAATTCCATAAGGACGAGGATTTCTCCCAGACCAACGCTGCCCCCTCCTCCAAACCTGGCTGCCATCGGAGGCCCAAACGCGCCCTACAAAATGACATCTGCCAAGTGGGCTCTTGAGTTTGGCTTCTTGCGGAAAAGTGCCTCCTTTCAAAGCCAACTTGCCTAACTAGCCTGCAGCCCATTCTGGGCTTTTGCCTACAAAAATTCCATAAGGACGAGGATTTCTCCCAGACCAAAGCTGCCCCCTCCTCCAAACCTGGCTGCCATCGGTGGCCCAAACGCGCCCTACAAAATGACATCTGCCAAGTGGGCTCCTGAGTTTGGCTTCTTGGGGGAAAGTGCCTCCTTTCAAAGCCAACTTGCCTGCAGCCCGTGCTGGGCTTTAGACTACAAAAATTCCATAAGGACGAGGATTTCTCCCAGACCAAAGCTGCCCCCTCCTCCAAACCTGGCTGCCATCGGAGGCCCAAACGTGCCCTACAAAATGACATCGGCCAAGTGGGCTCTTCAGTTTGGCTTCTTGGGTGGACGTGCCTCCTTTCAAAGCCAACTTGCCTGCGGCCCGTCCTGGGCTTTTGCCTACAAAAATTCCAGAAGGACGAGGATTTCTCCCAGACCAAAGCTGCCCCCTCCTCCAAACCTGGCTGCCATCGGAGGCCCAAACGCGCCCTACAAAATGACATCTGCCAAGTGGGCTCTTGAGTTTGGCTTCTTGCGGAAAAGTGCCTCCTTTCAAAGCCAACTTGCCTAACTAGCCTGCGGCCCGTCCTGGGCTTTTGCCTACAAAAATTCCATAAGGACGAGGATTTCTCCCAGACAAAAGCTGCCCCCTCCTCCAAACCTGGCTGCCATCAGAGGCCCAAACGCGCCCCACAAAATGACATCTGCATTGAGGGTTCTTGAGTTTGGCTTCTTGGGGAAAAGTGCCTCCTTTCGGAGCCAACTTGCCTAACTTGCCTGCGGCCCGTCCTGGGCTTTTGCCTCCAAAAATTCCAGAAGGAAGAGGATTTCTCCCAGGCCAAAGCTGCCCCCTCCTCCAAACCTGGCTGCCAACGGAGGCCCAAACGTGCCCTACAAAATGACACCTGCCAAGTGGGCTCTTGAGTTTGGCTTCTTGCGGAAAAGTGCCTCCTTTCAAAGCCAACTTGCCTGCAGCCCGTGCTGGGCTTTAGACTAAAAAAATTCCATAAGGACGAGGATTTCTCCCAGACCAAAGCTGCCCCCTCCTCCAAACCTGGCTGCCATCGGAGGCCCAAACGCGCCCTACAAAATGACACCTGCCAAGTGGGCTCTTGAGTTTGGCTTCTTGGGGAAAAGTGACTCCTTTCAAAACCAACTTGCCTGCATCCCGTCCCGGGCTTTTGCCTACAAAAATTCCATAAGGACGAGGATTCCTCCCAGACCAAAGCTGCCCCCTCCTCCAAACCTGGCTGCCATCGGAGGCCCAAACGCGCCCTACAAAATGACATCTGCCAAGTGGGCTCTTGAGTTTGGCTTTCTGGGGAAAAGTGCCTCCTTTCGGAGTCAACTTGCCTGCGGCCCATGCAGGGCTCTTGCCGACAAAAATTCCATAAGGACGAGGATTTCTCCCAGACCAAAGCTGCCCCCTCCTCCAAACCTGGCTGCCATCGGAGGCCCAAACGTGCCCTACAAAATGACATCTGCCAAGTGGGCTCTTGAGTTTGGCTTCTTGGGTGGAAGTACCTCCTTTCAAAGCCAACTTGCCTGCGGCCCGTGCTGGGCTTTTGCCTACAAAAATTCCATAAGGACGAGGATTTCTCCCAGACCAAAGCTGCCCCCTCCGCCAAACCTGGCTGCCATTGGAGGCCCAAACGCGCCCTACAAAATGACATCTGCCAAGTGGGCTCTTGAGTTTGGCTTCTTGGGGGAAAGTGCCTCCTTTCAAAGCCAACTTGCCAAACTAGCCTGCGACCCGTGCTGGGCTTTAGACTACAAAAATTCCGTAAGGACGAGGATTTCTCCCAGACCAAAGCTGCCCCCTCCTCCAAACCTGGCTGCCATCAGAGGCCCAAACGCGCCCCACAAAATGACACCTGCATTGAGGGTTCTTGAGTTTGGCTTCCTGGGGAAAAGTGCCTCCTTTCGGAGTCAACTTGCCTGCGGGCCATGCAGGGCTTTTGCCTCCAAAAATTCCAGAAGGACGAGGATTTCTCCCAGACCAAAGCTGCCCCCTCCTCCAAACCTGGCTGCCATCGGAGGCCCAAACGCGCCCTACAAAATGACATCTGCCAAGTGGGCTCTTGAGTTTGGCTTCTTGGGTGGAAGTGCCTCCTTTCAAAGCCAACTTGCCTGCGGCCCGTCCTGGGCTTTTGCCTCCAAAAATTCCATAAGGACGAGGATTTCTCCCAGACCAAAGCTGCCCCCTCCTCCAAACCTGGCTGCCATCGGAGGCCCAAACGTGCCCTACAAAATGACATCTGCCAAGTGGGCTCTTGAGTTTGGCTTCTTGGGTGGAAGTACCTCCTTTCAAAGCCAACTTGCCTGCGGCCCGTCCTGGGATTTGCCTACAAAAATTCCATAAGGACGAGGATTTCTCCCAGACCAAAGCTGCCCCCTCCTCCAAACCTGGCTGCCATCGGAGGCCCAAACTCGCCCCACAAAATGACACCTGCATTGAGGGTTCTTGAGTTTGGCTTCCTGGGGGAAAGTGCCTCCTTTCGGAGTCAACTTGCCTGCGGCCCATGCAGGGCTTTTGCCTACAAAAATTCCAGAAGGACGAGGATTTCTCCCAGACCAAAGCTGCCCCCTCCTCCAAACCTGGCTGCCATCGGAGGCCCAAACGTGCCCTACAAAATGACACCTGCCAAGTGGGCTCTTGAGTTTGGCTTCTTGGGTGGAAGTGCCTCCTTTCAAAGCCAACTTGCCTGCGGCCCGTCCTGGGCTTTTGCCTACAAAAATTCCATAAGGACGAGGATTTCTCCCAGACCAAAGCTGCCCCCTCCTCCAAACCTGGCTGCCATCGGAGGCCCAAACGCGCCCTACAAAATGACATCTGCCAAGTGGGCTCTTGAGTTTGGCTTCTTGTGGAAAAGTGCCTCCTTTCAAAGCCAACTTGCCTAACTAGCCTGCGGCCCGTGCTGGGCTTTAGACTACAAAAATTCCATAAGGACGAGGATTTCTCCCAGACCAAAGCTGCCCCCTCCTCCAAACCTGGCTGCCATCGGAGGCCCAAACGCGCCCCACAAAATGACATCTGCATTGAGGGTTCTTGAGTTTGGCTTCTTGGGGAAAAGTGCCTCCTTTCAAAGCCAACTTGCCTAACTTGCCTGCGGCCCGTCCTGGGCTTTTGCCTACAAAAATTCCAGAAAGACGAGGATTTCTCCCAGGCCAAAGCTGCCCCCTCCTCCAAACCTGGCTGCCATCGGAGGCCCAAACGTGCCCTACAAAATGACACCTGTCAAGTGGGCTCTTGAGTTTGGCTTCTTGGGGAAATGTGACTCCTTTCAAAACCAACTTGCCTGTGTCCCGTCCCGGGCTTTTGCTACAAAAATTCCATAAGGACGAGGATTCCTCCCAGACCAAAGCTGCCCCCTCCTCCAAACCTGGCTGCCATCGGAGGCCCAAACGTGCCCTACAAAATGACATCTGCCAAGTGGGCTCTTGAGTTTGGCTTCTTGGGTGGAAGTGCCTCCTTTCAAAGCCAACTTGCCTGCGGCCCGTCCTGGGCTTTTGCCTACAAAAATTCCATAAGGACGAGGATTTCTCCCAGACCAACGCTGCCCCCTCCTCCAAACCTGGCTGCCATCGGAGGCCCAAACGCGCCCTACAAAATGACATCTGCCAAGTGGGCTCTTGAGTTTGGCTTCTTGCGGAAAAGTGCCTCCTTTCAAAGCCAACTTGCCTAACTAGCCTGCAGCCCATTCTGGGCTTTTGCCTACAAAAATTCCATAAGGACGAGGATTTCTCCCAGACCAAAGCTGCCCCCTCCTCCAAACCTGGCTGCCATCGGTGGCCCAAACGCGCCCTACAAAATGACATCTGCCAAGTGGGCTCCTGAGTTTGGCTTCTTGGGGGAAAGTGCCTCCTTTCAAAGCCAACTTGCCTGCAGCCCGTTCTGGGCTTTAGACTACAAAAATTCCATAAGGACGAGGATTTCTCCCAGACCAAAGCTGCCCCCTCCTCCAAACCTGGCTGCCATCGGAGGCCCAAACGTGCCCTACAAAATGACATCGGCCAAGTGGGCTCTTCAGTTTGGCTTCTTGGGTGGACGTGCCTCCTTTCAAAGCCAACTTGCCTGCGGCCCGTCCTGGGCTTTTGCCTACAAAAATTCCAGAAGGACGAGGATTTCTCCCAGACCAAAGCTGCCCCCTCCTCCAAACCTGGCTGCCATCGGAGGCCCAAACGCGCCCTACAAAATGACATCTGCCAAGTGGGCTCTTGAGTTTGGCTTCTTGCGGAAAAGTGCCTCCTTTCAAAGCCAACTTGCCTAACTAGCCTGCGGCCCATTCTGGGCTTTTACCTACAAAAATTCCATAAGGACGAGGATTTCTCCCAGAACAAAGCTGCCCCCTCCTCCAAACCTGGCTGCCATCGGAGGCCCAAACGCGCCCTACAAAATGACATCTGCCAAGTGGGCTCTTGAGTTTGGCTTCTTGGGGGAAAGTGCCTCCTTTCAAAGCCAACTTGCCTGCGTCCCGTCCTGGGCTTTTGCCTACAAAAATTCCATAAGAACGAGGATTTCTCCCAGACCAAAGCTGCCCCCTCCTCCAAACCTGGCTGCCATCGGAGGCCCAAACGCGACCTAGAAAATGACATCTGCATTGTGGGTTCTTGAGTTTGGCTTCTTGGGGAAAAGTGCCTCCTTTCGTAGCCAACTTGCCTAACTTGCCTGCGGCCCGTCCTGGGCTTTTGAGTACAAAAATTCCATAAGGACGAGGATTTCTCCCAGACCAAAGCTGCCCCCTCCTCCAAACCTGGCTGCCATCGGAGGCCCAAACGCGCCCTACAAAATGACATTTGCCAAGTGGGCTCTTGAGTTTGGCTTCTTGGGGAAAAGTGCCTCCTTTCAAAGCCAACTTGCCTAACTTGCCTGAGGCCTGTCCTGGGCTTTTGCCTCCAAAAATTCCAGAAGGACGAGGATTTCTCCCAGGCCAAAGCTGCCCCCTCCTCCAAACCTGGCTGCCATCGGAGGCCCAAACGTGCCCTACAAAATGACACCTGCCAAGTGGGCTCTTGAGTTTGGCTTCTTGGGTGGAAGTGCCTCCTTTCAAAGCCAACTTGCCTGCGGCCCGTCCTGGGCTTTTGCCTACAAAAATTCCATAAGGACGAGGATTTCTCCCAGACCAAAGCTGCCCCCTCCTCCAAACCTGGCTGCCATCGGAGGCCCAAACGCGCCCTACAAAATGACATCTGCCAAGTGGGCTCTTGAGTTTGGCTTCTTGTGGAAAAGTGCCTCCTTTCAAAGCCAACTTGCCTAACTAGCCTGCGGCCCGTGCTGGGCTTTAGACTACAAAAATTCCATAAGGACGAGGATTTCTCCCAGACCAAAGCTGCCCCCTCCTCCAAACCTGGCTGCCATCGGAGGCCCAAACGCGCCCCACAAAATGACATCTGCATTGAGGGTTCTTGAGTTTGGCTTCTTGGGGAAAAGTGCCTCCTTTCAAAGCCAACTTGCCTAACTTGCCTGCGGCCCGTCCTGGGCTTTTGCCTACAAAAATTCCAGAAAGACGAGGATTTCTCCCAGGCCAAAGCTGCCCCCTCCTCCAAACCTGGCTGCCATCGGAGGCCCAAACGTGCCCTACAAAATGACACCTGTCAAGTGGGCTCTTGAGTTTGGCTTCTTGGGGAAATGTGACTCCTTTCAAAACCAACTTGCCTGTGTCCCGTCCCGGGCTTTTGCTACAAAAATTCCATAAGGACGAGGATTCCTCCCAGACCAAAGCTGCCCCCTCCTCCAAACCTGGCTGCCATCGGAGGCCCAAACGTGCCCTACAAAATGACATCTGCCAAGTGGGCTCTTGAGTTTGGCTTCTTGGGTGGAAGTGCCTCCTTTCAAAGCCAACTTGCCTGCGGCCCGTCCTGGGCTTTTGCCTACAAAAATTCCATAAGGACGAGGATTTCTCCCAGACCAACGCTGCCCCCTCCTCCAAACCTGGCTGCCATCGGAGGCCCAAACGCGCCCTACAAAATGACATCTGCCAAGTGGGCTCTTGAGTTTGGCTTCTTGCGGAAAAGTGCCTCCTTTCAAAGCCAACTTGCCTAACTAGCCTGCAGCCCATTCTGGGCTTTTGCCTACAAAAATTCCATAAGGACGAGGATTTCTCCCAGACCAAAGCTGCCCCCTCCTCCAAACCTGGCTGCCATCGGTGGCCCAAACGCGCCCTACAAAATGACATCTGCCAAGTGGGCTCCTGAGTTTGGCTTCTTGGGGGAAAGTGCCTCCTTTCAAAGCCAACTTGCCTGCAGCCCGTGCTGGGCTTTAGACTACAAAAATTCCATAAGGACGAGGATTTCTCCCAGACCAAAGCTGCCCCCTCCTCCAAACCTGGCTGCCATCGGAGGCCCAAACGTGCCCTACAAAATGACATCGGCCAAGTGGGCTCTTCAGTTTGGCTTCTTGGGTGGACGTGCCTCCTTTCAAAGCCAACTTGCCTGCGGCCCGTCCTGGGCTTTTGCCTACAAAAATTCCATAAGGACGAGGATTTCTCCCAGACCAAAGCTGCCCCCTCCTCCAAACCTGGCTGCCATCGGAGGCCCAAACGCGCCCTACAAAATGACATCTGCCAAGTGGGCTCTTGAGTTTGGCTTCTTGCGGAAAAGTGCCTCCTTTCAAAGCCAACTTGCCTAACTAGCCTGCGGCCCATTCTGGGCTTTTACCTACAAAAATTCCATAAGGACGAGGATTTCTCCCAGAACAAAGCTGCCCCCTCCTCCAAACCTGGCTGCCATCGGAGGCCCAAACGCGCCCTACAAAATGACATCTGCCAAGTGGGCTCTTGAGTTTGGCTTCTTGGGGGAAAGTGCCTCCTTTCAAAGCCAACTTGCCTGCGTCCCGTCCTGGGCTTTTGCCTACAAAAATTCCATAAGAACGAGGATTTCTCCCAGACCAAAGCTGCCCCCTCCTCCAAACCTGGCTGCCATCGGAGGCCCAAACGCGACCTAGAAAATGACATCTGCATTGTGGGTTCTTGAGTTTGGCTTCTTGGGGAAAAGTGCCTCCTTTCGTAGCCAACTTGCCTAACTTGCCTGCGGCCCGTCCTGGGCTTTTGAGTACAAAAATTCCATAAGGACGAGGATTTCTCCCAGACCAAAGCTGCCCCCTCCTCCAAACCTGGCTGCCATCGGAGGCCCAAACGCGCCCTACAAAATGACATTTGCCAAGTGGGCTCTTGAGTTTGGCTTCTTGGGGAAAAGTGCCTCCTTTCAAAGCCAACTTGCCTAACTTGCCTGAGGCCTGTCCTGGGCTTTTGCCTCCAAAAATTCCAGAAGGACGAGGATTTCTCCCAGGCCAAAGCTGCCCCCTCCTCCAAACCTGGCTGCCATCGGAGGCCCAAACGTGCCCTACAAAATGACACCTGCCAAGTGGGCTCTTGAGTTTGGCTTCTTGGGGAAAAGTGACTCCTTTCAAAACCAACTTGCCTGTGTCCCGTCCCGGGCTTTTGCTACAAAAATTCCATAAGGACGAGGATTTCTCCCAGACCAAAGCTGCCCCCTCCTCCAAACCTGGCTGCCATCGGAGGCCCAAACGCGCCCCACCAAATGACATCTGCATTGAGGGTTCTTCAGTTTGGCTTCTTGGGGAAAAGTGCCTCCTTTCGGAGCCAACTTGCCTAACTTGCCTGCGGCCCGTCCTGGGCTTTTGCCTCCAAAAATTCCATAAGGACGAGGATTTCTCCCAGGCCAAAGCTGCCCCCTCCTCCAAACCTGGCTGCCATCAGAGGCCCAAACGTGCCCTACAAAATGACACCTGCCAAGTGGGCTCTTGAGTTTGGCTTCTTGGGGAAAAGTGACTCCTTTCAAAACCAACTTGCCTGTGTCCCGTCCCGGGCTTTTGCTACAAAAATTCCATAAGGACGAGGATTTCTCCCAGACCAAAGCTGCCCCCTCCTCCAAACCTGGCTGCCATCGGAGGCCCAAACGCGCCCCACAAAATGACATCTGCATTGAGGGTTCTTGAGTTTGGCTTCCTGGGGAAAAGTGCCTCCTTTCGGAGTCAACTATCCTGCGGCCCATGCAGGTCTTTTGCCTACAAAAATTCCAGAAGGACGAGGATTTCTCCCAGACCAAAGCTGCCCCCTCCTCCAAACCTGGCTGCCATCGGAGGCCCAAACGTGCCCTACAAAATGACACCTGCCAAGTGGGCTCTTGAGTTTGGCTTCTTGGGTGGAAGTGCCTCCTTTCAAAGCCAACTTGCCTGCGGCCCGTCCTGGGCTTTTGCCTACAAAAATTCCATAAGGACGAGGATTTCTCCCAGACCAAAGCTGCCCCCTCCTCCAAACCTGGCTGCCATCGGAGGCCCAAACGCGCCCTACAAAATGACATCTGCCAAGTGGGCTCTTGAGATTGGCTTCTTGTGGAAAAGTGCCTCCTTTCAAAGCCAACTTGCCTAACTAGCCTGCGGCCCGTGCTGGGCTTTAGACTACAAAAATTCCATAAGGACGAGGATTTCTCCCAGACCAAAGCTGCCCCCTCCTCCAAACCTGGCTGCCATCAGAGGCCCAAACGCGCCCCACAAAATGACATCTGCCAAGTGGGCTCTTGAGTTTGGCTTCCTGGGGAAAAGTGCCTCCTTTCGGAGCCAACTTGCCTAACTTGCCTGCGACACGTCCTGGGCTTTTGCCTCCAAAAATTCCAGAAGGACGAGGATTTCTCCCAGGCCAAAGCTGCCCCCTCCTCCAAACCTGGCTGCCATCGGAGGCCCAAACGCGCCCCACAAAATGACACCTGCATTGAGGGTTCTTGAGTTTGGCTTCCTGGGGAAAAGTGCCTCCTTTCGGAGTCAACTTGCCTGCGGCCCATGCAGAGCTTTTGCCTACAAAAATTCCAGAAGGACGAGGATTTCTCCCAGACCAAAGCTGCCCCCTCCTCCAAACCTGGCTGCCATCGGAGGCCCAAACGTGCCCTACAAAATGACACCTGCCAAGTGGGCTCTTGAGTTTGGCTTCTTGGGTGGAAGTGCCTCCTTTCAAAGCCAACTTGCCTGCGGCCCGTCCTGGGCTTTTGCCTACAAAAATTCCATAAGGACGAGGATTTCTCCCAGACCAAAGCTGCCCCCTCCTCCAAACCTGGCTGCCATCGGAGGCCCAAACGCGCCCTACAAAATGACATCTGCCAAGTGGGCTCTTGAGATTGGCTTCTTGCGGAAAAGTGCCTCCTTTCAAAGCCAACTTGCCTAACTAGCCTGCAGCCAATTCTGGGCTTTTGCCTACAAAAATTCCATAAGGACGAGGATTTCTCCCAGGCCAAAGCAGCCCCCTCCTCCAAACCTGGCTGTCATCGGAGGCCCAGACGCGCCCTACAAAATGACATCTGCCAAGTGGGCTCTTGAGTTTGGCTTCTTGGGGAAAAGTGACTCCTTTCGGAGTCAACTTGCCGGCGGCCCATGCAGGGCTTTTGCCTACAAAAATTCCATAAGGACGAGGATTTCTCCCAGACCAAAGCTGCCCCCTCCTCCAAACCTGGCTGCCATCGGAGGCCCAAACGTGCCCTACAAAATGACATCTGCCAAGTGGGCTCTTGAGTTTGGCTTCTTGGGTGGAAGTGCCTCCTTTCAAAGCCAACTTGCCTGCGGCCCGTCCTGGGCTTTTGCCTACAAAAATTCCATAAGGACGAGGATTTCTCCCAGACCAAAGCTGCCCCCTCCTCCAAACCTGGCTGCCATCGGAGGCCCAAACGCGCCCTACAAAATGACATCTGCCAAGTGGGCTCTTGAGTTTGGCTTCTTGGGTGGAAGTACCTCCTTTCAAAGCCAACTTGCCTGCGGCCCGTGCTGGGCTTTTGCCTACAAAAATTCCATAAGGACGAGGATTTCTCCCAGACCAAAGCTGCCCCCTCCTCCAAACCTGGCTGCCATCGGTGGCCCAAACGCGCCCTACAAAATGACATCTGCCAAGTGGGCTCCTGAGTTTGGCTTCTTGGGGGAAAGTGCCTCCTTTCAAAGCCAACTTGCCTGCAGCCCGTGCTGGGCTTTAGACTACAAAAATTCCATAAGGACGAGGATTTCTCCCAGACCAAAGCTGCCCCCTCCTCCAAACCTGGCTGCCATCGGAGGCCCAAACGCGCCCCACAAAATGACATCTGCATTGAGGGTTCCTGAGTTTGGCTTCTTGGGGAAAAGTGCCTCCTTTCGGAGCCAACTTGCCTAACTTGCCTGCGGCCCGTCCTGGGATTTTGCTACAAAAATTCCATAAGGACAAGGATTTCTCCCAGACCAAAGCTGCCCCCTCCTCCAAACCTGGCTGCCATCGGAGGCCCAAACGCGCCCTACAAAATGACATCTGCATTGTGAGTTCTTGAGTTTGGCTTCTTGGGGAAAAGTGCCCCCTTTCAAAGCCAACTTGCCTAACTTGCCCGCGGCCCATGCGGGGTTTTTGCCTACAAAAATTCCATAAGGACGAGGATTTCTCCCAGACCAAAGCTGCCCCCTCCTCCAAACCTGGCTGACATCGGAGGCCCAAACGCGCCCTACAAAATGACACCTGCCAAGTGGGCTCTTGAGTTTGGCTTCTTGGGGAAAAGTGACTCCTTTCAAAACAAACTTGCCTGCGTCCCGTCCCGGGCTTTTGCTAAAAAAATTCCATAAGGACGAGGATTCCTCCCAGACCAAAGCTGCCCCCTCCTCCAAACCTGGCTGCCATCGGAGGCCCAAACGCGCCCCACAAAATGACACCTGCATTGAGGGTTCTTGAGTTTGGCTTCCTGGGGAAAAGTGCCTCCTTTCGGAGTCAACTTGCCTGCGGCCCATGCAGGGCCTTTGCCTACAAAAATTCCATAAGGACGAGGATTTCTCCCAGACCAAAGCAGCCCCCTCCTCCAAACCTGGCTGTCATCGGAGGCCCAGACGCGCCCTACAAAATGACATCTGCCAAGTGGGCTCTTGAGTTTGGCTTCTTGGGTGGAAGTACCTCCTTTCAAAGCCAACTTGCCTGCGGCCCTTCCTGGGCTGTTGCCTACAAAAATTCCATAAGGACGAGGATTCCTCCCAGACCAAAGCTGCCCCCTCCTCCAAACCTGGCTGCCATCGGAGGCCCAAACGCGCCCTACAAAATGACATCTGCCAAGTGGGCTCTTGAGTTTGGCTTCTTGGGGAAAAGTGCCTCCTTTCAAAGCCAACTTGCCTAACTAGCCTGCGGCCCGTGCTGGGCTTTAGACTACAAAAATTCCATAAGGACGAGGATTTCTCCCAGACCAAAGCTGCCCCCTCCTCCAAACCTGGCTGCCATCGGAGGACCAAACGCGCCCTACAAAATGACACCTGCATTGAGGGTTCTTGATTTTGGCTTCCTGGGGAAAAGTGCCTCCTTTCGGAGTCAACTTGCCGGCGGCCCATGCAGGGCTTTTGCCTACAAAAATTCCATAAGGACGAGGATTTCTCCCAGACCAAAGCTGCCCCCTCCTCCAAACCTGGCTGCCATCGGAGGCCCAAACGCGCCCTACAAAATGACATCTGCCAAGTGGGCTCTTGAGTTTGGCTTCTTGCGGAAAAGTGCCTCCTTTCAAAGCCAACTTGCCTAACTAGCCTGCGGCCCGTGCTGGGCTTTTGACTACAAAAATTCCATAAGGACGAGGATTTCTCCCAGACCAAAGCTGCCCTCTCCTCCAAACCTGGCTGCCATCGGAGGCCCAAACGCGCCCCACAAAATGACATCTGCATTGAGGGTTCTTGAGTTTGGCTTCTTGGGGAAAAGTGCCTCCTTTCAAAGCCAACTTGCCTAACTTGCCTGCGGCCCGTCCTGGGCTTTTGCCTCCAAAAATTCCAGAAGGAAGAGGATTTCTCCCAGGCCAAAGCTGCCCCCTCCTCCAAACCTGGCTGCCATCAGAGGCCCAAACGTGCCCTACAAAATGACACCTGCCAAGTGGGCTCTTGAGTTTGGCTTCTTGGGGAAAAGTGCCTCCTTTCAAAGCCAACTTGCCTGCAGCCCGTGCTGGGCTTTAGACTACAAAAATTCCATAAGGACGAGGATTTCTCCCAGACCAAAGCTGCCCCCTCCTCCAAACCTGGCTGCCATCGGAGGCCCAAACGTGCCCTACAAAATGACACCTGCCAAGTGGGCTCTTGAGTTTGGCTTCTTGGGGAAAAGTGCCTCCTTTCGAAGCCAACTTGCCTAACTAGCCTGCGGCCCGTGCTGGGCTTTTGCCTCCAAAAATTCCAGAAGGAAGAGGATTTCTCCCAGGCCAAAGCTGCCCCCTCCTCCAAACCTGGCTGCCATCGGAGGCCCAAACGCGCCCTACAAAATGACACCTGCATTGAGGGTTCTTGAATTTGGCTTCTTGGGGAAAAGTGCCTCCTTTCGGAGCCAACTTGCCTAACTTGCCTGCGGCCCGTCCTGGGCTTTTGCCTCCAAAAATTCCAGAAGGACGAGGATTTCTCCCAGGCCAAAGCTGCCCCCTCCTCCAAACCTGGCTGCCATCGGAGGCCCAAACGCGCCCTACAAAATGACACCTGCCAAGTGGGCTCTTGAGTTTGGCTTCTTGGGGAAAAGTGACTCCTTTCAAAACCAACTTGCCTGCATCCAGTCCCGGGCTTTTGCTACAAAAATTCCATAAGGACGAGGATTCCTCCCAGACCAAAGCTGCCCCCTCCTCCAAACCTGGCTGCCATCGGAGGCCCAAACGCGCCCTATAAAATGACATCTGCCAAGTGGGCTCTTGAGTTTGGCTTTCTGGGGAAAAGTGCCTCCTTTCGGAGTCAACTTGCCTGCGGCCCATGCAGGGCTCTTGCCGACAAAAATTCCATAAGGACGAGGATTTCTCCCAGACCAAAGCTGCCCCCTCCGCCAAACCTGGCTGCCATTGGAGGCCCAAACGCGCCCTACAAAATGACATCTGCCAAGTGGGCTCTTGAGTTTGGCTTCTTGGGGGAATGTGCCTCCTTTCAAAGCCAACTTGCCAAACTAGCCTGCGGCCCGTGCTGGGCTTTAGACTACAAAAATTCCATAAGGACGAGGATTTCTCCCAGACCAAAGCTGCCCCCTCCTCCAAACCTGGCTGCCATCGGAGGCCCAAACGCGCCCCACCAAATGACACCTGCATTGAGGGTTCTTGAGTTTGGCTTCCTGGGGAAAAGTGCCTCCTTTCGGAGTCAACTTGCCTGCGGCCCATGCAGGGCTTTTGCCTCCAAAAATTCCAGAAGGACGAGGATTTCTCCCAGACCAAAGCTGCCCCCTCCTCCAAACCTGGCTGCCATCGGAGGCCCAAACGTGCCCTACAAAATGACACCTGCCAAGTGGGCTCTTGAGTTTGGCTTCTTGGGTGGAAGTGCCTCCTTTCAAAGCCAACTTGCCTGCGGCCCGTCCTGGGCTTTTGCCTACAAAAATTCCAGAAGGACGAGGATTTCTCCCAGACCAAAGCTGCCCCCTCCTCCAAACCTAGCTGCCATCGGAGGCCCAAACGTGCCCTACAAAATGACATCTGCCAAGTGGGCTCTTGAGTTTGGCTTCTTGGGTGGAAGTGCCTCCTTTCAAAGCCAACTTGCCTGCGGCCCGTCCTGGGCTTTTGCTACAAAAATTCCATAAGGACGAGGATTTCTCCCAGACCAAAGCTGCCTCCTCCTCCAAACCTGGCTGCCATCGGAGGCCCAAACGCGCCCCACAAAATGACACCTGCATTGAGGGTTCTTGAGTTTGGCTTCCTGGGGAAAAGTGCCTCCTTTCGGAGTCAACTTGCCTGCGGCCCATGCAGGGCTTTTGCCTACAAAAATTCCAGAAGGACGAGGATTTCTCCCAGACCAAAGCTGCCCCCTCCTCCAAACCTGGCTGCCATCGGAGGCCCAAACGTGCCCTACAAAATGACATCTGCCAAGTGGGCTCTTGAGTTTGGCTTCTTGGGTGGAAGTGCCTCCTTTCAAAGCCAACTTGCCTGCGGCCCGTCCTGGGCTTTTGCCTACAAAAATTCCATAAGGACGAGGATTTCTCCCAGACCAAAGCTGCCCCCTCCTCCAAACCTGGCTGCCATCGGAGGCCCAAACGCGCCCTACAAAATGACATCTGCCAAGTGGGCTCTTGAGTTTGGCTTCTTGTGGAAAAGTGCCTCCTTTCAAAGCCAACTTGCCTAACTAGCCTGCGGCCCGTGCTGGGCTTTAGACTACAAAAATTCCATAAGGACGAGGATTTCTCCCAGACCAAAGCTGCCCCCTCCTCCAAACCTGGCTGCCATCGGAGGCCCAAACGCGCCCTACAAAATGACATCCGCATTGAGGGTTCTTGAGTTTGGCTTCTGGGGGAAAAGTGCCTCCTTTCAAAGCCAACTTGCCTAACTTGCCTGCGGCCCGTCCTGGGCTTTTGCCTCCAAAAATTCCAGAAGGACGAGGATTTCTCCCAGGCCAAAGCTGCCCCCTCCTCCAAACCTGGCTGCCATCGGAGGCCCAAACGTGCCCTACAAAATGACACCTGCCAAGTGGGCTCTTGAGTTTGGCTTCTTGGGGAAATGTGACTCCATTCAAAACCAACTTGCCTGTGTCCCGTCCCGGGCTTTTGCCTACAAAAATTCCATAAGGACGAGGATTCCTCCCAGACCAAAGCTGCCCCCTCCTCCAAACCTGGCTGCCATCGGAGGCCCAAACGTGCCCTACAAAATGACATCTGCCAAGTGGGCTCTTGAGTTTGGCTTCTTGGGTGGAAGTGCCTCCTTTCAAAGCCAACTTGCCTGCGGCCCGTCCTGGGCTTTTGCCTACAAAAATTCCATAAGGACGAGGATTTCTCCCAGACCAAAGCTGCCCCCTGCTCCAAACCTGGCTGCCATCGGAGGCCCAAACGCGCCCTACAAAATGACACCTGCATTGAAGGTTCTTGAGTTTGGCTTCTTGCGGAAAAGTGCCTCCTTTCAAAGCCAACTTGCCTAACTAGCCTGCAGCCCATTCTGGGCTTTTGCCTACAAAAATTCCATAAGGACGAGGATTTCTCCCAGACCAAAGCTGCCCCCTCCTCCAAACCTGGCTGCCATCGGAGGCCCAAACGTGCCCTACAAAATGACATCTGCCAAGTGGGCTCTTGAGTTTGGCTTCTTGGGTGGAAGTGCCTCCTTTCAAAGCCAACTTGCCTGCGGCCCGTCCTGGGCTTTTGCCTACAAAAATTCCAGAAGGACGAGGATTTCTCCCAGACCAAAGCTGCCCCCTCCTCCAAACCTGGCTGCCATCGGAGGCCCAAACGCGCCCTACAAAATGACATCTGCCAAGTGGGCTCTTGAGTTTGGCTTCTTGCGGAAAAGTGCCTCCTTTCAAAGCCAACTTGCCTAACTAGCCTGCGGCCCATTCTGGGCTTTTACCTACAAAAATTCCATAAGGACGAGGATTTCTCCCAGAACAAAGCTGCCCCCTCCTCCAAACCTGGCTGCCATCGGAGGCCCAAACGCGCCCTACAAAATGACATCTGCCAAGTGGGCTCTTGAGTTTGGCTTCTTGGGGGAAAGTGCCTCCTTTCAAAGCCAACTTGCCTGCGTCCCGTCCTGGGCTTTTGCCTACAAAAATTCCATAAGAACGAGGATTTCTCCCAGACCAAAGCTGCCCCCTCCTCCAAACCTGGCTGCCATCGGAGGCCCAAACGCGCCCTAGAAAATGACATCTGCATTGTAGGTTCTTGAGTTTGGCTTCTTGGGGAAAAGTGCCTCCTTTCGGAGCCAACTTGCCTAACTTGCCTGCGGCCCGTCCTGGGCTTTTGAGTACAAAAATTCCATAAGGACGAGGATATCTCCCAGAACAAAGCTGCCCCCTCCTCCAAACCTGGCTGCCATCGGAGGCCCAAACGCGCCCCACAAAATGACATCTGCATTGAGGGTTCTTGAGTTTGGCTTCTTGGGGAAAAGTGCCTCCTTTCAAAGCCAACTTGCCTAACTTGCCTGCGGCCCGTCCTGGGCTTTTGCCTACAAAAATTCCAGAAAGACGAGGATTTCTCCCAGGCCAAAGCTGCTCCCTCCTCCAAACCTGGCTGCCATCGGAGGCCCAAACGTGCCCTACAAAATGACACCTGTCAAGTGGGCTCTTGAGTTTGGCTTCTTGGGGAAATGTGACTCCTTTCAAAACCAACTTGCCTGTGTCCCGTCCCGGGCTTTTGCTACAAAAATTCCATAAGGACGAGGATTCCTCCCAGACCAAAGCTGCCCCCTCCTCCAAACCTAGCTGCCATCGGTGGCCCAAACGCGCCCTACAAAATGACATCTGCCAAGTGGGCTCCTGAGTTTGGCTTCTTGGGGGAAAGTGCCTCCTTTCAAAGCCAACTTGCCTGCAGCCCGTGCTGGGCTTTAGACTACAAAAATTCCATAAGGACGAGGATTTCTCCCAGACCAAAGCTGCCCCCTCCTCCAAACCTGGCTGCCATCGGAGGCCCAAACGTGCCCTACAAAATGACATCTGCCAAGTGGGCTCTTCAGTTTGGCTTCTTGGGTGGACGTGCCTCCTTTCAAAGCCAACTTGCCTGCGGCCCGTCCTGGGCTTTTGCCTACAAAAATTCCATAAGGACGAGGATTTCTCCCAGACCAAAGCTGCCCCCTCCTCCAAACCTGGCTGCCATCGGAGGCCCAAACGCGCCCTACAAAATGACACCTGCCAAGTGGGCTCTTGAGTTTGGCTTCTTGCGGAAAAGTGCCTCCTTTCAAAGCCAACTTGCCTAACTAGCCTGCGGCCCATTCTGAGCTTTTACCTACAAAAATTCCATAAGGACGAGGATTTCTCCCAGAACAAAGCTGCCCCCTCCTCCAAACCTGGCTGCCATCGGAGGCCCAAACGCGCCCTACAAAATGACATCTGCCAAGTGGGCTCTTGAGTTTGGCTTCTTGGGGAAAAGTGCCTCCTTTCAAAGCCAACTTGCCTAACTTGCCTGCGGCCTGTCCTGGGCTTTTGCCTCCAAAAATTCCAGAAGGACGAGGATTTCTCCCAGGCCAAAGCTGCCCCCTCCTCCAAACCTGGCTGCCATCGGAGGCCCAAACGTGCCCTACAAAATGACACCTGCCAAGTGGGCTCTTGAGTTTGGCTTCTTGGGTGGAAGTGCCTCCTTTCAAAGCCAACTTGCCTGCGGCCCGTCCTGGGCTTTTGCCTACAAAAATTCCATAAGGACGAGGATTTCTCCCAGACCAAAGCTGCCCCCTCCTCCAAACCTGGCTGCCATCGGAGGCCCAAACGTGCCCTACAAAATGACACCTGCCAAGTGGGCTCTTGAGTTTGGCTTCTTGGGTGGAAGTGCCTCCTTTCAAAGCCAACTTGCCTGCGGCCCGTCCTGGGCTTTTGCCTACAAAAAT
The DNA here is from genome assembly GCF_963662255.1 of Cinclus cinclus. Taxonomy (NCBI): domain Eukaryota; kingdom Metazoa; phylum Chordata; class Aves; order Passeriformes; family Cinclidae; genus Cinclus; species Cinclus cinclus. The sequence goes on along the minus strand of NW_026912094.1, from coordinate 360,740 downwards.
TCCATAAGGACGAGGATTTCTCCCAGACCAAAGCTGCCCCCTCCTCCAAACCTGGCTGCCATTGGAGGCCCAAACGCGCCCTACAAAATGACATCTGCCAAGTGGGCTCTTGAGTTTGGCTTCTTGGGGGAAAGTGCCTCCTTTCAAAGCCAACTTGCCTAACTAGCCTGCGGCCCGTGCTGGGCTTTAGACTACAAAAATTCCATAAGGACGAGGATTTCTCCCAGACCAAAGCTGCCCCCTCCTCCAAACCTGCCTGCCATCAGAGGCCCAAATGCGCCCCACAAAATGACATCTGCCAAGTGGGCTCTTGAGTTTGGCTTCTTGGGGAAAAGTGCCTCCTTTCAGAGCCAACTTGCCTAACTTGCCTGCGGCCCGTCCTGGGCTTTTGCCTCCAAAAATTCCAGAAGGACGAGGATTTCTCCCAGACCAAAGCTGCCCCCTCCTCCAAACCTGGCTGCCATCGGAGGCCCAAACGCGCCCCACAAAATGACACCTGCATTGAGGGTTCTTGAGTTTGGCTTCCTGGGGAAAAGTGCCTCCTTTCGGAGTCAACTATCCTGCGGCCCATGCAGGGCTTTTGCCTACAAAAATTCCAGAAGGACGAGGATTTCTCCCAGACCAAAGCTGCCCCCTCCTCCAAACCTAGCTGCCATCGGTGGCCCAAACGCGCCCTACAAAATGACATCTGCCAAGTGGGCTCCTGAGTTCGGCTTCTTGGGGGAAAGTGCCTCCTTTCAAAGCCAACTTGCCTGCAGCCCGTGCTGGGCTTTAGACTACAAAAATTCCATAAGGACGAGGATTTCTCCCAGACCAAAGCTGCCCCCTCCTCCAAACCTGGCTGCCATCGGAGGCCCAAACGTGCCCTACAAAATGACATCTGCCAAGTGGGCTCTTCAGTTTGGCTTCTTGGGTGGACGTGCCTCCTTTCAAAGCCAACTTGCCTGCGGCCCGTCCCGGGCTTTTGCCTACAAAAATTCCAGAAGGACGAGGATTTCTCCCAGACCAAAGCTGCCCCCTCCTCCAAACCTGGCTGCCATCGGAGGCCCAAACGCGCCCTACAAAATGACATCTGCCAAGTGGGCTCTTGAGTTTGGCTTCTTGGGGAAATGTGACTCCATTCAAAACCAACTTGCCTGTGTCCCGTCCCGTCCTTTTGCCTACAAAAATTCCATAAGGACGAGGATTCCTCCCAGACCAAAGCTGCCCCCTCCTCCAAACCTGGCTGCCATCGGAGGCCCAAACGTGCCCTACAAAATGACATCTGCCAAGTGGGCTCTTGAGTTTGGCTTCTTGGGTGGAAGTGCCTCCTTTCAAAGCCAACTTGCCTGCGGCCCGTCCTGGGCTTTTGCCTACAAAAATTCCATAAGGACGAGGATTTCTCCCAGACCAAAGCTGCCCCCTGCTCCAAACCTGGCTGCCATCGGAGGCCCAAACGCGCCCTACAAAATGACACCTGCATTGAAGGTTCTTGAGTTTGGCTTCTTGCGGAAAAGTGCCTCCTTTCAAAGCCAACTTGCCTAACTAGCCTGCAGCCCATTCTGGGCTTTTGCCTACAAAAATTCCATAAGGACGAGGATTTCTCCCAGACCAAAGCTGCCCCCTCCTCCAAACCTGGCTGCCATCGGAGGCCCAAACGTGCCCTACAAAATGACATCTGCCAAGTGGGCTCTTGAGTTTGGCTTCTTGGGTGGAAGTGCCTCCTTTCAAAGCCAACTTGCCTGTGGCCCGTCCTGGGCTTTTGCCTACAAAAATTCCAGAAGGACGAGGATTTCTCCCAGACCAAAGCTGCCCCCTCCTCCAAACCTGGCTGCCATTGGAGGCCCAAACGCGCCCTACAAAATGACATCTGCCAAGTGGGCTCTTGAGTTTGGCTTCTTGCGGAAAAGTGCCTCCTTTCAAAGCCAACTTGCCTAACTAGCCTGCGGCCCATTCTGGGCTTTTACCTACAAAAATTCCATAAGGACGAGGATTTCTCCCAGAACAAAGCTGCCCTCTCCTCCAAACCTGGCTGCCATCGGAGGCCCAAACGCGCCCTACAAAATGACATCTGCCAAGTGGGCTCTTGAGTTTGGCTTCTTGGGGGAAAGTGCCTCCTTTCAAAGCCAACTTGCCTGCGTCCCGTCCTGGGCTTTTGCCTACAAAAATTCCATAAGAACGAGGATTTCTCCCAGACCAAAGCTGCCCCCTCCTCCAAACCTGGCTGCCATCGGAGGCCCAAACGCGCCCTAGAAAATGACATCTGCATTGTAGGTTCTTGAGTTTGGCTTCTTGGGGAAAAGTGCCTCCTTTCGGAGCCAACTTGCCTAACTTGCCTGCGGCCCGTCCTGGGCTTTTGAGTACAAAAATTCCATAAGGACGAGGATATCTCCCAGAACAAAGCTGCCCCCTCCTCCAAACCTGGCTGCCATCGGAGGCCCAAACGCGCCCCACAAAATGACATCTGCATTGAGGGTTCTTGAGTTTGGCTTCTTGGGGAAAAGTGCCTCCTTTCAAAGCCAACTTGCCTAACTTGCCTGCGGCCCGTCCTGGGCTTTTGCCTACAAAAATTCCAGAAAGACGAGGATTTCTCCCAGGCCAAAGCTGCTCCCTCCTCCAAACCTGGCTGCCATCGGAGGCCCAAACGTGCCCTACAAAATGACACCTGTCAAGTGGGCTCTTGAGTTTGGCTTCTTGGGGAAATGTGACTCCTTTCAAAACCAACTTGCCTGTGTCCCGTCCCGGGCTTTTGCTAAAAAAATTCCATAAGGACGAGGATTCCTCCCAGACCAAAGCTGCCCCCTCCTCCAAACCTAGCTGCCATCGGTGGCCCAAACGCGCCCTACAAAATGACATCTGCCAAGTGGGCTCCTGAGTTTGGCTTCTTGGGGGAAAGTGCCTCCTTTCAAAGCCAACTTGCCTGCAGCCCGTGCTGGGCTTTAGACTACAAAAATTCCATAAGGACGAGGATTTCTCCCAGACCAAAGCTGCCCCCTCCTCCAAACCTGGCTGCCATCGGAGGCCCAAACGTGCCCTACAAAATGACATCTGCCAAGTGGGCTCTTCAGTTTGGCTTCTTGGGTGGACGTGCCTCCTTTCAAAGCCAACTTGCCTGCGGCCCGTCCTGGGCTTTTGCCTACAAAAATTCCATAAGGACGAGGATTTCTCCCAGACCAAAGCTGCCCCCTCCTCCAAACCTGGCTGCCATCGGAGGCCCAAACGCGCCCTACAAAATGACATCTGCCAAGTGGGCTCTTGAGTTTGGCTTCTTGCGGAAAAGTGCCTCCTTTCAAAGCCAACTTGCCTAACTAGCCTGCGGCCCATTCTGAGCTTTTACCTACAAAAATTCCATAAGGACGAGGATTTCTCCCAGAACAAAGCTGCCCCCTCCTCCAAACCTGGCTGCCATCGGAGGCCCAAACGCGCCCTACAAAATGACATCTGCCATGTGGGCTCTTGAGTTTGGCTTCTTGGGGAAAAGTGCCTCCTTTCAAAGCCAACTTGCCTAACTTGCCTGCGGCCTGTCCTGGGCTTTTGCCTCCAAAAATTCCAGAAGGACGAGGATTTCTCCCAGGCCAAAGCTGCCCCCTCCTCCAAACCTGGCTGCCATCGGAGGCCCAAACGTGCCCTACAAAATGACACCTGCCAAGTGGGCTCTTGAGTTTGGCTTCTTGGGTGGAAGTGCCTCCTTTCAAAGCCAACTTGCCTGCGGCCCGTCCTGGGCTTTTGCCTACAAAAATTCCATAAGGACGAGGATTTCTCCCAGACCAAAGCTGCCCCCTCCTCCAAACCTGGCTGCCATCGGAGGCCCAAACGTGCCCTACAAAATGACACCTGCCAAGTGGGCTCTTGAGTTTGGCTTCTTGGGTGGAAGTGCCTCCTTTCAAAGCCAACTTGCCTGCGGCCCGTCCTGGGCTTTTGCCTACAAAAATTCCAGAAGGACGAGGATTTCTCCCAGACCAAAGCTGCCCCCTCCTCCAAACCTGGCTGCCATTGGAGGCCCAAACGCGCCCTACAAAATGACATCTGCCAAGTGGGCTCTTGAGTTTGGCTTCTTGGGGGAAAGTGCCTCCTTTCAAAGCCAACTTGCCTAACTAGCCTGCGGCCCGTGCTGGGCTTTAGACTACAAAAATTCCATAAGGACGAGGATTTCTCCCAGACCAAAGCTGCCCCCTCCTCCAAACCTGCCTGCCATCAGAGGCCCAAATGCGCCCCACAAAATGACATCTGCCAAGTGGGCTCTTGAGTTTGGCTTCTTGGGGAAAAGTGCCTCCTTTCAGAGCCAACTTGCCTAACTTGCCTGCGGCCCGTCCTGGGCTTTTGCCTCCAAAAATTCCAGAAGGACGAGGATTTCTCCCAGACCAAAGCTGCCCCCTCCTCCAAACCTGGCTGCCATCGGAGGCCCAAACGCGCCCCACAAAATGACACCTGCATTGAGGGTTCTTGAGTTTGGCTTCCTGGGGAAAAGTGCCTCCTTTCGGAGTCAACTATCCTGCGGCCCATGCAGGGCTTTTGCCTACAAAAATTCCAGAAGGACGAGGATTTCTCCCAGACCAAAGCTGCCCCCTCCTCCAAACCTAGCTGCCATCGGTGGCCCAAACGCGCCCTACAAAATGACATCTGCCAAGTGGGCTCCTGAGTTCGGCTTCTTGGGGGAAAGTGCCTCCTTTCAAAGCCAACTTGCCTGCAGCCCGTGCTGGGCTTTAGACTACAAAAATTCCATAAGGACGAGGATTTCTCCCAGACCAAAGCTGCCCCCTCCTCCAAACCTGGCTGCCATCGGAGGCCCAAACGTGCCCTACAAAATGACATCTGCCAAGTGGGCTCTTCAGTTTGGCTTCTTGGGTGGACGTGCCTCCTTTCGGAGTCAACTTGCCTGCGGCCCGTCCCGGGCTTTTGCCTACAAAAATTCCAGAAGGACGAGGATTTCTCCCAGACCAAAGCTGCCCCCTCCTCCAAACCTGGCTGCCATCGGAGGCCCAAACGCGCCCTACAAAATGACATCTGCCAAGTGGGCTCTTGAGTTTGGCTTCTTGCGGAAAAGTGCCTCCTTTCAAAGCCAACTTGCCTAACTAGCCTGCGGCCCATTCTGGGCTTTTACCTACAAAAATTCCATAAGGACGAGGATTTCTCCCAGAACAAAGCTGCCCCCTCCTCCAAACCTGGCTGCCATCGGAGGCCCAAACGCGCCCTACAAAATGACATCTGCCAAGTGGGCTCTTGAGTTTGGCTTCTTGGGGAAAAGTGCCTCCTTTCAAAGCCAACTTGCCTAACTTGCCTGCGGCCTGTCCTGGGCTTTTGCCTCCAAAAATTCCAGAAGGACGAGGATTTCTCCCAGGCCAAAGCTGCCCCCTCCTCCAAACCTGGCTGCCATCGGAGGCCCAAACGTGCCCTACAAAATGACACCTACCAAGTGGGCTCTTGAGTTTGGCTTCTTGGGTGGAAGTGCCTCCTTTCAAAACCAACTTGCCTGCGGCCCGTCCTGGGCTTTTGCCTACAAAAATTCCATAAGGACGAGGATTTCTCCCAGACCAAAGCTGCCCCCTCCTCCAAACCTGGCTGCCATCGGAGGCCCAAACGTGCCCTACAAAATGACACCTGCCAAGTGGGCTCTTGAGTTTGGCTTCTTGGGTGGAAGTGCCTCCTTTCAAAGCCAACTTGCCTGCGGCCCGTCCTGGGCTTTTGCCTACAAAAATTCCATAAGGACGAGGATTTCTCCCAGACCAAAGCTGCCCCCTCCTCCAAACCTGGCTGCCATTGGAGGCCCAAACGCGCCCTACAAAATGACATCTGCCAAGTGGGCTCTTGAGTTTGGCTTCTTGGGGGAAAGTGCCTCCTTTCAAAGCCAACTTGCCTAACTAGCCTGCGGCCCGTGCTGGGCTTTAGACTACAAAAATTCCATAAGGACGAGGATTTCTCCCAGACCAAAGCTGCCCCCTCCTCCAAACCTGCCTGCCATCAGAGGCCCAAATGCGCCCCACAAAATGACATCTGCCAAGTGGGCTCTTGAGTTTGGCTTCTTGGGGAAAAGTGCCTCCTTTCAGAGCCAACTTGCCTAACTTGCCTGCGGCCCGTCCTGGGCTTTTGCCTCCAAAAATTCCAGAAGGACGAGGATTTCTCCCAGACCAAAGCTGCCCCCTCCTCCAAACCTGGCTGCCATCGGAGGCCCAAACGCGCCCCACAAAATGACACCTGCATTGAGGCTTCTTGAGTTTGGCTTCCTGGGGAAAAGTGCCTCCTTTCGGAGTCAACTATCCTGCGGCCCATGCTGGGCTTTTGCCTACAAAAATTCCAGAAGGACGAGGATTTCTCCCAGACCAAAGCTGCCCCCTCCTCCAAACCTGGCTGCCATCGGAGGCCCAAAACGTGCCCTACAAAATGACACCTGCCAAGTGGGCTCTTGAGTTTGGCTTCTTGGGTGGAAGTGCCTCCTTTCAAAGCCAACTTGCCTGCGGCCCGTCCTGGGCTTTTGCCTACAAAAATTCCATAAGGACGAGGATTTCTCCCAGACCAAAGCTGCCCCCTCCTCCAAACCTGCCTGCCATCAGAGGCCCAAATGCGCCCCACAAAATGACATCTGCCAAGTGGGCTCTTGAGATTGGCTTCTTGCGGAAAAGTGCCTCCTTTCAAAGCCAACTTGCCTAACTAGCCTGCGGCCCGTGCTGGGCTTTAGACTACAAAAATTCCATAAGGACGAGGATTTCTCCCAGACCAAAGCTGCCCCCTCCTCCAAACCTGGCTGCCATCAGAGGCCCAAACGCGCCCCACAAAATGACATCTGCCAAGTGGGCTCTTGAGTTTGGCTTCTTGGGGAAAAGTGCCTCCTTTCGGAGCCAACTTGCCTAACTTGCCGGCGGCCCGTCCTGGGCTTTTGCCTCCAAAAATTCCAGAAGGACGAGGATTTCTCCCAGACCAAAGCTGCCCCCTCCTCCAAACCTGGCTGCCATCGGAGGCCCAAACGCGCCCCACAAAATGACACCTGCATTGAGGGTTCTTGAGTTTGGCTTCCTGGGGAAAAGTGCCTCCTTTCAAAGCCAACTTGCCTGCGGCCCATGCAGAGCTTTTGCCTACAAAAATTCCAGAAGGACGAGGATTTCTCCCAGACCAAAGCTGCCCCCTCCTCCAAACCTGGCTGCCATCGGAGGCCCAAACGTGCCCTACAAAATGACACCTGCCAAGTGGGCTCTTGAGTTTGGCTTCTTGGGTGGAAGTGCCTCCTTTCAAAGCCAACTTGCCTGCGGCCCGTCCTGGGCTTTTGCCTACAAAAATTCCATAAGGACGAGGATTTCTCCCAGACCAAAGCTGCCCCCTCCTCCAAACCTGGCTGCCATCGGAGGCCCAAACGCGCCCTACAAAATGACATCTGCCAAGTGGGCTCTTGAGATTGGCTTCTTGCGGAAAAGTGCCTCCTTTCAAAGCCAACTTGCCTAAATAGCCTGCAGCCCATTCTGGGCTTTTGCCTACAAAAATTCCATAAGGACGAGGATTTCTCCCAGACCAAAGCTGCCCCCTCCTCCAAACCTAGCTGCCATCGGAGGCCCAAACGCGCCCTACAAAATGACATCTGCCAAGTGGGCTCCTGAGTTTGGCTTCTTGGGGGAAAGTGACTCCTTTCGGAGCCAAATTGCCTGCAGCCCGTGCTGGGCTTTAGACTACAAAAATTCCATAAGGACGAGGATTTCTCCCAGACCAAAGCTGCCCCCTCCTCCAAACCTGGCTGCCATCGGAGGCCCAAACGCGCCCCACAAAATGACATCTGCATTGAGGGTTCTTGAGTTTGGCTTCTTGGGGAAAAGTGCCTCCTTTCGGAGCCAACTTGCCTAACTTGCCTGCGGCCCTTCCTGGGCTTTTGCCTCCAAAAATTCCAGAAGGACGAGGATTTCTCCCAGGCCAAAGCTGCCCCCTCCTCCAAACCTGGCTGCCATCGAGGCCCAAACGTGCCCTACAAAATGACACCTGCCAAGTGGGCTCTTGAGTTTGGCTTCTTGGGGAAAAGTGACTCCTTTCAAAACCAACATGCCTGCGTCCCGTCCCGGGCTTTTGCTACAAAAATTCCATAAGGACGAGGATTTCTCCCAGGCCAAAGCAGCCCCCTCCTCCAAACCTGGCTGTCATCGGAGGCCCAGACGCGCCCTACAAAATGACATCTGCCAAGTGGGCTCTTGAGTTTGGCTTCTTGGGGAAAAGTGACTCCTTTCGGAGTCAACTTGCCGGCGGCCCATGCAGGGCTTTTGCCTACAAAAATTCCAGAAGGACGAGGATTTCTCCCAGACCAAAGCTGCCCCCTCCTCCAAACCTGGCTGCCATCGGAGGCCCAAACGTGCCCTACAAAATGACACCTGCCAAGTGGGCTCTTGAGTTTGGCTTCTTGGGTGGAAGTGCCTCCTTTCAAAGCCAACTTGCCTGCGGCCCGTCCTGGGCTTTTGCCTACAAAAATTCCATAAGGACGAGGATTTCTCCCAGACCAAAGCTGCCCCCTCCTCCAAACCTGGCTGCCATCGGAGGCCCAAACGCGCCCTACAAAATGACATCTGCCAAGTGGGCTCTTGAGTTTGGCTTCTTGGGTGGAAGTACCTCCTTTCAAAGCCAACTTGCCTGCGGCCCGTGCTGGGCTTTTGCCTACAAAAATTCCATAAGGACGAGGATTTCTCCCAGACCAAAGCTGCCCCCTCCTCCAAACCTGGCTGCCATCGGTGGCCCAAACGCGCCCTACAAAATGACATCTGCCAAGTGGGCTCCTGAGTTTGGCTTCTTGGGGGAAAGTGCCTCCTTTCAAAGCCAACTTGCCTGCAGCCCGTCCTGGGCTTTAGGCTACAAAAATTCCATAAGGACGAGGATTTCTCCCAGACCAAAGCTGCCCCCTCCTCCAAACCTGGCTGCCATCGGAGGCCCAAACGCGCCCCACAAAATGACATCTGCATTGAGGGTTCTTGAGTTTGGCTTCTTGGGGAAAAGTGCCTCCTTTCGGAGCCAACTTGCCTAACTTGCCTGCGGCCCGTCCAGGGATTTTGCTACAAAAATTCCATAAGGACGAGGATTTCTCCCAGACCAAAGCTGCCCCCTCCTCCAAACCTGGCTGCCATCGGAGGCCCAAACGCGCCCTACAAAATGACATCTGCATTGTGAGTTCTTGAGTTTGGCTTCTTGCGGAAAAGTGCCCCCTTTCAAAGCCAACTTGCCTAACTTGCCCGCGGCCCATGTGGGGTTTTTGCCTACAAAAATTCCATAAGGACGAGGATTTCTCCCAGACCAAAGCTGCCCCCTCCTCCAAACCTGGCTGACATCGGAGGCCCAAACGCGCCCTACAAAATGACACCTGCCAAGTGGGCTCTTGAGTTTGGCTTCTTGGGGAAAAGTGACTCCTTTCAAAACCAACTTGCCTGCGTCCCGTCCCGGGCTTTTGCTAAAAAAATTCCATAAGGACGAGGATTCCTCCCAGACCAAAGCTGCCCCCTCCTCCAAACCTGGCTGCCATCGGAGGCCCAAACGCGCCCCACAAAATGACACCTGCATTGAGGGTTCTTGAGTTTGGCTTCCTGGGGAAAAGTGCCTCCTTTCGGAGTCAACTTGCCTGCGGCCCATGCAGGGCCTTTGCCTACAAAAATTCCATAAGGACGAGGATTTCTCCCAGACCAAAGCAGCCCCCTCCTCCAAACCTGGCTGTCATCGGAGGCCCAGACGCGCCCTACAAAATGACATCTGCCAAGTGGGCTCTTGAGTTTGGCTTCTTGGGTGGAAGTACCTCCTTTCAAAGCCAACTTGCCTGCGGCCCTTCCTGGGCTGTTGCCTACAAAAATTCCATAAGGACGAGGATTCCTCCCAGACCAAAGCTGCCCCCTCCTCCAAACCTGGCTGCCATCGGAGGCCCAAACGCGCCCTACAAAATGACATCTGCCAAGTGGGCTCTTGAGTTTGGCTTCTTGGGGAAAAGTGCCTCCTTTCAAAGCCAACTTGCCTAACTAGCCTGCGGCCCGTGCTGGGCTTTAGACTACAAAAATTCCATAAGGACGAGGATTTCTCCCAGACCAAAGATGCCCCCTCCTCCAAACCTGGCTGCCATCGGAGGACCAAACGCGCCCTACAAAATGACACCTGCATTGAGGGTTCTTGATTTTGGCTTCCTGGGGAAAAGTGCCTCCTTTCGGAGTCAACTTGCCGGCGGCCCATGCAGGGCTTTTGCCTACAAAAATTCCATAAGGACGAGGATTTCTCCCAGACCAAAGCTGCCCCCTCCTCCAAACCTGGCTGCCATCGGAGGCCCAAACGCGCCCTACAAAATGACATCTGCCAAGTGGGCTCTTGAGTTTGGCTTCTTGTGGAAAAGTGCCTCCTTTCAAAGCCAACTTGCCTAACTATCCTGCGGCCCGTGCTGGGCTTTAGACTACAAAAATTCCATAAGGACGAGGATTTCTCCCAGACCAAAGCTGCCCCCTCCTCCAAAACTGGCTGCCATCAGAGGCCCAAACGCGCCCCACAAAATGACATCTGCATTGAGGGTTCTTGAGTTTGGCTTCTTGGGGAAAAGTGCCTCCTTTCGGAGCCAACTTGCCTAACTTGCCTGCGGCCCGTCCTGGGCTTTTGCCTCCAAAAATTCCAGAAGGACGAGGATTTCTCCCAGACCAAAGCTGCCCCCTCCTCCAAACCTGGCTGCCATCAGAGGCCCAAACGTGCCCTACAAAATGACACCTGCCAAGTGGGCTCTTGAGTTTGGCTTCTTGGGGAAAAGTGCCTCCTTTCAAAGCCAACTTGCCTGCAGCCCGTGCTGGGCTTTTGCCTACAAAAATTCCATAAGGACGAGGATTTCTCCCAGACCAAAGCTGCCCCCTCCTCCAAACCTGGCTGCCATCGGAGGCCCAAACGTGCCCTACAAAATGACACCTGCCAAGTGGGCTCTTGAGTTTGGCTTCTTGGGGAAAAGTGCCTCCTTTCGAAGCCAACTTGCCTAACTAGCCTGCGGCCCGTGCTGGGCTTTTGCCTACAAAAATTCCATAAGGACGAGGATTTCTCCCAGACCAAAGCTGCCCCCTCCTCCAAACCTGGCTGCCATCGGAGGCCCAAACGCGCCCCACAAAATGACATCTGCATTGTGGGTTCTTGAGTTTGGCTTCTTGGGGAAAAGTGCCTCCTTTCGGAGCCAACTTGCCTAACTTGCCTGCGACACGTCCTGGGCTTTTGCCTCCAAAAATTCCAGAAGGACGAGGATTTCTCCCAGGCCAAAGCTGCCCCCTCCTCCAAACCTGGCTGCCATCGGAGGCCCAAACGCGCCCTACAAAATGACACCTGCCAAGTGGGCTCTTGAGTTTGGCTTCTTGGGGAAAAGTGACTCCTTTCAAAACCAACTTGCCTGCATCCAGTCCCGGGCTTTTGCTACAAACATTCCATAAGGACGAGGATTCCTCCCAGACCAAAGCTGCCCCCTCCTCCAAACCTGGCTGCCATCGGAGGCCCAAACGCGCCCTACAAAATGACATCTGCCAAGTGGGCTCTTGAGTTTGGCTTTCTGGGGAAAAGTGCCTCCTTTCGGAGTCAACTTGCCTGCGGCCCATGCAGGGCTCTTGCCGACAAAAATTCCATAAGGACGAGGATTTCTCCCAGACCAAAGCTGCCCCCTCCGCCAAACCTGGCTGCCATTGGAGGCCCAAACGCGCCCTACAAAATGACATCTGCCAAGTGGGCTCTTGAGTTTGGCTTCTTGGGGGAATGTGCCTCCTTTCAAAGCCAACTTGCCAAAGTAGCCTGCGGCCCGTGCTGGGCTTTAGACTACAAAAATTCCATAAGGACGAGGATTTCTCCCAGACCAAAGCTGCCCCCTCCTCCAAACCAGGCTGCCATCGGAGGCCCAAACGCGCCCCACCAAATGACACCTGCATTGAGGGTTCTTGAGTTTGGCTTCCTGGGGAAAAGTGCCTCCTTTCGGAGTCAACTTGCCTGCGGCCCATGCAGGGCTTTTGCCTCCAAAAATTCCAGAAGGACGAGGATTTCTCCCAGACCAAAGCTGCCCCCTCCTCCAAACCTGGCTGCCATCGGAGGCCCAAACGTGCCCTACAAAATGACACCTGCCAAGTGGGCTCTTGAGTTTGGCTTCTTGGGTGGAAGTGCCTCCTTTCAAAGCCAACTTGCCTGCGGCCCGTCCTGGGCTTTTGCCTACAAAAATTCCATAAGGACGAGGATTTCTCCCAGACCAAAGCTGCCCCCTCCTCCAAACCTAGCTGCCATCGGAGGCCCAAACGTGCCCTACAAAATGACACCTGCCAAGTGGGCTCTTGAGTTTGGCTTCTTGGGTGGAAGTGCCTCCTTTCAAAGCCAACTTGCCTGCGGCCCGTCCTGGGCTTTTGCCTACAAAAATTCCATAAGGACGAGGATTTCTCCCAGACCAAAGCTGCCCCCTCCTCCAAACCTGGCTGCCATCGGAGGCCCAAACTCGCCCCACAAAATGACACCTGCATTGAGGGTTCTTGAGTTTGGCTTCCTGGGGAAAAGTGCCTCCTTTCGGAGTCAACTTGCCGGCGGCCCATGCAGGGCTTTTGCCTCCAAAAATTCCAGAAGGACGAGGATTTCTCCCAGACCAAAGCTGCCCCCTCCTCCAAACCTGGCTGCCATCGGAGGCCCAAACGTGCCCTACAAAATGACACCTGCCAAGTGGGCTCTTGAGTTTGGCTTCTTGGGTGGAAGTGCCTCCTTTCAAAGCCAACTTGCCTGCGTCCCGTCCTGGGCTTTTGCCTACAAAAATTCCATAAGGACGAGGATTTCTCCCAGACCAAAGCTGCCCCCTCCTCCAAACCTGGCTGCCATCGGAGGCCCAAACGCGCCCTACAAAATGACATCTGCCAAGTGGGCTCTTGAGTTTGGCTTCTTGCGGAAAAGTGCCTCCTTTCAAAGCCAACTTGCCTAACTAGCCTGCGGCCCGTGCTGGGCTTTAGACTACAAAAATTCCATAAGGACGAGGATTTCTCCCAGACCAAAGCTGCCCCCTCCTCCAAACCTGGCTGCCATCGGAGGCCCAAACGCGCCCCAAAAAATGACATCTGCATTGAGGGTTCTTGAGTTTGGCTTCTTGGGGAAAAGTGCCTCCTTTCAAAGCCAACTTGCCTAACTTGCCTGCGGCCCGTCCTGGGCTTTTGCCTCCAAAAATTCCAGAAGGACAAGGATTTCTCCCAGGCCAAAGCTGCCCCCTCCTCCAAACCTGGCTGCCATCGGAGGCCCAAACGTGCCCTACAAAATGACACCTGTCAAGTGGGCTCTTGAGTTTGGCTTCTTGGGGAAATGTGACTCCTTTCAAAACCAACTTGCCTGTGTCCCGTCCCGGGCTTTTGCCTACAAAAATTCCATAAGGACGAGGATTCCTCCCAGACCAAAGCTGCCCCCTCCTCCAAACCTGGCTGCCATCGGAGGCCCAAACGTGCCCTACAAAATGACATCTGCCAAGTGGGCTCTTGAGTTTGGCTTCTTGGGTGGAAGTGCCTCCTTTCAAAGCCAACTTGCCTGCGGCGCGTCCTGGGCTTTTGCCTACAAAAATTCCATAAGGACGAGGATTTCTCCCAGACCAAAGCTGCCCCCTGCTCCAAACCTGGCTGCCATCGGAGGCCCAAACGCGCCCTACAAAATGACACCTGCATTGAGGGTTCTTGAGTTTGGCTTCCTGGGGAAAAGTGCCTCCTTTCAAAGCCAACTTGCCTAACTAGCCTGCAGCCCATTCTGGGCTTTTGCCTACAAAAATTCCATAAGGACGAGGATTTCTCCCAGACCAAAGCTGCCCCCTCCTCCAAACCTGGCTGCCATCGGAGGCCCAAACGTGCCCTACAAAATGACATCTGCCAAGTGGGCTCTTGAGTTTGGCTTCTTGGGTGGAAGTGCCTCCTTTCAAAGCCAACTTGCCTGCGGCCCGTCCTGGGCTTTTGCCTACAAAAATTCCATAAGAACGAGGATTTCTCCCAGACCAAAGCTGCCCCCTCCTCCAAACCTGGCTGCCATCGGAGGCCCAAACGCGCCCTAGAAAATGACATCTGCATTGTGGGTTCTTGAGTTTGGCTTCTTGGGGAAAAGTGCCTCCTTTCGGAGCCAACTTGCCTAACTTGCCTGCGGCCCGTCCTGGGCTTTTGAGTACAAAAATTCCATAAGGACGAGGATTTCTCCCAGACCAAAGCTGCCCCCTCCTCCAAACCTGGCTGCCATCGGAGGCCCAAACGCGCCCTACAAAATGACATCTGCCAAGTGGGCTCTTGAGTTTGGCTTCTTGGGGAAAAGTGCCTCCTTTCAAAGCCAACTTGCCTAACTAGCCTGCAGCCCATTCTGGGCTTTTGCCTACAAAAATTCCAGAAGGACAAGGATTTCTCCCAGACCAAAGCTGCCCCCTCCTCCAAACCTGGCTGCCATCGGAGGCCCAAACGCGCCCTACAAAATGACATCTGCCAAGTGGGCTCTTGAGTTTGGCTTCTTGGGGAAAAGTGACTCCTTTCAAAACCAACTTGCCTGCGTCCCGTCCCGGACGTTTGCTACAAAAATTCCATAAGGACGAGGATTCCTCCCAGACCAAAGCTGCCCCCTCCGCCAAACCTGGCTGCCATCGGAGGCCCAAACGCGCCCTACAAAATGACATCTGCCAAGCGGGCTCTTGAGTTTGGCTTCTTCGGGAAAAGTGCCTCCTTTCGGAGTCAACTTGCCGGCGGCCCATGCAGGGCTTTTGCCTCCAAAAATTCCCTAAGGACGAGGATTTCTCCCAGACCAAAGCTGCCCCCTCCTCCAAACCTGGCTGCCATCGGAGGCCCAAACGCGCCCCACAAAATGACATCTGCATTGAGGGTTCTGGAGTTTGGCTTCTTGGGGAAAAGTGCCTCCTTTCGGAGCCAACTTGCCTAACTTGCCTGCGGCCCGTCCTGGGCTTTTGCCTCCAAAAATTCCATAAGGACGAGGATTTCTCCCAGACCAAAGCTGCCCCCTCCTCCAAACCTGGCTGCCATCGGAGGCCCAAACGCGCCCCACAAAATGACACCTGCCAAGAGGGTTCTTGAGTTTGGCTTCCTGGGGAAAAGTGCCTCCTTTCAAAACCAACTTGCCTGTGTCCCGTCCCGGGCTTTTGCTACAAAAATTCCATAAGGACGAGGATTCCTCCCAGACCAAAGCTGCCCCCTCCTCCAAACCTGGCTGCCATCGGAGGCCCAAACGTGCCCTACAAAATGACATCTGCCAAGTGGGCTCTTGAGTTTGGCTTCTTGGGTGGAAGTGCCTCCTTTCAAAGCCAACTTGCCTGCGGCCCGTCCTGGGCTTTTGCCTCCAAAAATTCCATAAGGACGAGGATTTCTCCCAGACCAAAGCTGCCCCCTCCTCCAAACCTGCCTGCCATCAGAGGCCCAAATGCGCCCCACAAAATGACATCTGCCAAGTGGGCTCTTGAGTTTGGCTTCTTGGGGAAAAGTGCCTCCTTTCAGAGCCAACTTGCCTAACTTGCCTGCGGCCCGTCCTGGGCTTTTGCCTCCAAAAATTCCAGAAGGACGAGGATTTCTCCCAGACCAAAGCTGCCCCCTCCTCCAAACCTGGCTGCCATCGGAGGCCCAAACGCGCCCCACAAAATGACACCTGCATTGAGGGTTCTTGAGTTTGGCTTCCTGGGGAAAAGTGCCTCCTTTCGGAGTCAACTATCCTGCGGCCCATGCAGGGCTTTTGCCTACAAAAATTCCAGAAGGACGAGGATTTCTCCCAGACCAAAGCTGCCCCCTCCTCCAAACCTAGCTGCCATCGGTGGCCCAAACGCGCCCTACAAAATGACATCTGCCAAGTGGGCTCCTGAGTTCGGCTTCTTGGGGGAAAGTGCCTCCTTTCAAAGCCAACTTGCCTGCAGCCCGTGCTGGGCTTTAGACTACAAAAATTCCATAAGGACGAGGATTTCTCCCAGACCAAAGCTGCCCCCTCCTCCAAACCTGGCTGCCATCGGAGGCCCAAACGTGCCCTACAAAATGACATCTGCCAAGTGGGCTCTTCAGTTTGGCTTCTTGGGTGGACGTGCCTCCTTTCAAAGCCAACTTGCCTGCGGCCCGTCCCGGGCTTTTGCCTACAAAAATTCCAGAAGGACGAGGATTTCTCCCAGACCAAAGCTGCCCCCTCCTCCAAACCTGGCTGCCATCGGAGGCCCAAACGCGCCCTACAAAATGACATCTGCCAAGTGGGCTCTTGAGTTTGGCTTCTTGCGGAAAAGTGCCTCCTTTCAAAGCCAACTTGCCTAACTAGCCTGCGGCCCATTCTGGGCTTTTACCTACAAAAATTCCATAAGGACGAGGATTTCTCCCAGAACAAAGCTGCCCCCTCCTCCAAACCTAGCTGCCATCGGAGGCCCAAACGCGCCCTACAAAATGACATCTGCCAAGTGGGCTCTTGAGTTTGGCTTCTTGGGGAAAAGTGCCTCCTTTCAAAGCCAACTTGCCTAACTTGCCTGCGGCCTGTCCTGGGCTTTTGCCTCCAAAAATTCCAGAAGGACGAGGATTTCTCCCAGGCCAAAGCTGCCCCCTCCTCCAAACCTGGCTGCCATCGGAGGCCCAAACGTGCCCTACAAAATGACACCTACCAAGTGGGCTCTTGAGTTTGGCTTCTTGGGTGGAAGTGCCTCCTTTCAAAGCCAACTTGCCTGCGGCCCGTCCTGGGCTTTTGCCTACAAAAATTCCATAAGGACGAGGATTTCTCCCAGACCAAAGCTGCCCCCTCCTCCAAACCTGGCTGCCATCGGAGGCCCAAACGTGCCCTACAAAATGACACCTGCCAAGTGGGCTCTTGAGTTTGGCTTCTTGGGTGGAAGTGCCTCCTTTCAAAGCCAACTTGCCTGCGGCCCGTCCTGGGCTTTTGCCTACAAAAATTCCATAAGGACGAGGATTTCTCCCAGACCAAAGCTGCCCCCTCCTCCAAACCTGGCTGCCATTGGAGGCCCAAACGCGCCCTACAAAATGACATCTGCCAAGTGGGCTCTTGAGTTTGGCTTCTTGGGGGAAAGTGCCTCCTTTCAAAGCCAACTTGCCTAACTAGCCTGCGGCCCGTGCTGGGCTTTAGACTACAAAAATTCCATAAGGACGAGGATTTCTCCCAGACCAAAGCTGCCCCCTCCTCCAAACCTGCCTGCCATCAGAGGCCCAAATGCGCCCCACAAAATGACATCTGCCAAGTGGGCTCTTGAGTTTGGCTTCTTGGGGAAAAGTGCCTCCTTTCAGAGCCAACTTGCCTAACTTGCCTGCGGCCCGTCCTGGGCTTTTGCCTCCAAAAATTCCAGAAGGACGAGGATTTCTCCCAGACCAAAGCTGCCCCCTCCTCCAAACCTGGCTGCCATCGGAGGCCCAAACGCGCCCCACAAAATGACACCTGCATTGAGGCTTCTTGAGTTTGGCTTCCTGGGGAAAAGTGCCTCCTTTCGGAGTCAACTATCCTGCGGCCCATGCTGGGCTTTTGCCTACAAAAATTCCAGAAGGACGAGGATTTCTCCCAGACCAAAGCTGCCCCCTCCTCCAAACCTGGCTGCCATCGGAGGCCCAAAACGTGCCCTACAAAATGACACCTGCCAAGTGGGCTCTTGAGTTTGGCTTCTTGGGTGGAAGTGCCTCCTTTCAAAGCCAACTTGCCTGCGGCCCGTCCTGGGCTTTTGCCTACAAAAATTCCATAAGGACGAGGATTTCTCCCAGACCAAAGCTGCCCCCTCCTCCAAACCTGCCTGCCATCAGAGGCCCAAATGCGCCCCACAAAATGACATCTGCCAAGTGGGCTCTTGAGATTGGCTTCTTGCGGAAAAGTGCCTCCTTTCAAAGCCAACTTGCCTAACTAGCCTGCGGCCCGTGCTGGGCTTTAGACTACAAAAATTCCATAAGGACGAGGATTTCTCCCAGACCAAAGCTGCCCCCTCCTCCAAACCTGGCTGCCATCAGAGGCCCAAACGCGCCCCACAAAATGACATCTGCCAAGTGGGCTCTTGAGTTTGGCTTCTTGGGGAAAAGTGCCTCCTTTCGGAGCCAACTTGCCTAACTTGCCGGCGGCCCGTCCTGGGCTTTTGCCTCCAAAAATTCCAGAAGGACGAGGATTTCTCCCAGACCAAAGCTGCCCCCTCCTCCAAACCTGGCTGCCATCGGAGGCCCAAACGCGCCCCACAAAATGACACCTGCATTGAGGGTTCTTGAGTTTGGCTTCCTGGGGAAAAGTGCCTCCTTTCGGAGTCAACTTGCCTGCGGCCCATGCAGAGCTTTTGCCTACAAAAATTCCAGAAGGACGAGGATTTCTCCCAGACCAAAGCTGCCCCCTCCTCCAAACCTGGCTGCCATCGGAGGCCCAAACGTGCCCTACAAAATGACACCTGCCAAGTGGGCTCTTGAGTTTGGCTTCTTGGGTGGAAGTGCCTCCTTTCAAAGCCAACTTGCCTGCGGCCCGTCCTGGGCTTTTGCCTACAAAAATTCCATAAGGACGAGGATTTCTCCCAGACCAAAGCTGCCCCCTCCTCCAAACCTGGCTGCCATCGGAGGCCCAAACGCGCCCTACAAAATGACATCTGCCAAGTGGGCTCTTGAGATTGGCTTCTTGCGGAAAAGTGCCTCCTTTCAAAGCCAACTTGCCTAAATAGCCTGCAGCCCATTCTGGGCTTTTGCCTACAAAAATTCCATAAGGACGAGGATTTCTCCCAGACCAAAGCTGCCCCCTCCTCCAAACCTAGCTGCCATCGGTGGCCCAAACGCGCCCTACAAAATGACATCTGCCAAGTGGGCTCCTGAGTTTGGCTTCTTGGGGGAAAGTGACTCCTTTCGGAGCCAAATTGCCTGCAGCCCGTGCTGGGCTTTAGACTACAAAAATTCCATAAGGACGAGGATTTCTCCCAGACCAAAGCTGCCCCCTCCTCCAAACCTGGCTGCCATCGGAGGCCCAAACGCGCCCCACAAAATGACATCTGCATTGAGGGTTCTTGAGTTTGGCTTCTTGGGGAAAAGTGCCTCCTTTCGGAGCCAACTTGCCTAACTTGCCTGCGGCCCTTCCTGGGCTTTTGCCTCCAAAAATTCCAGAAGGACGAGGATTTCTCCCAGGCCAAAGCTGCCCCCTCCTCCAAACCTGGCTGCCATCGAGGCCCAAACGTGCCCTACAAAATGACACCTGCCAAGTGGGCTCTTGAGTTTGGCTTCTTGGGGAAAAGTGACTCCTTTCAAAACCAACATGCCTGCGTCCCGTCCCGGGCTTTTGCTACAAAAATTCCATAAGGACGAGGATTTCTCCCAGGCCAAAGCAGCCCCCTCCTCCAAACCTGGCTGTCATCGGAGGCCCAGACGCGCCCTACAAAATGACATCTGCCAAGTGGGCTCTTGAGTTTGGCTTCTTGGGGAAAAGTGACTCCTTTCGGAGTCAACTTGCCGGCGGCCCATGCAGGGCTTTTGCCTACAAAAATTCCAGAAGGACGAGGATTTCTCCCAGACCAAAGCTGCCCCCTCCTCCAAACCTGGCTGCCATCGGAGGCCCAAACGTGCCCTACAAAATGACACCTGCCAAGTGGGCTCTTGAGTTTGGCTTCTTGGGTGGAAGTGCCTCCTTTCAAAGCCAACTTGCCTGCGGCCCGTCCTGGGCTTTTGCCTACAAAAATTCCATAAGGACGAGGATTTCTCCCAGACCAAAGCTGCCCCCTCCTCCAAACCTGGCTGCCATCGGAGGCCCAAACGCGCCCTACAAAATGACATCTGCCAAGTGGGCTCTTGAGTTTGGCTTCTTGGGTGGAAGTACCTCCTTTCAAAGCCAACTTGCCTGCGGCCCGTGCTGGGCTTTTGCCTACAAAAATTCCATAAGGACGAGGATTTCTCCCAGACCAAAGCTGCCCCCTCCTCCAAACCTGGCTGCCATCGGTGGCCCAAACGCGCCCTACAAAATGACATCTGCCAAGTGGGCTCCTGAGTTTGGCTTCTTGGGGGAAAGTGCCTCCTTTCAAAGCCAACTTGCCTGCAGCCCGTCCTGGGCTTTAGGCTACAAAAATTCCATAAGGACGAGGATTTCTCCCAGACCAAAGCTGCCCCCTCCTCCAAACCTGGCTGCCATCGGAGGCCCAAACGCGCCCCACAAAATGACATCTGCATTGAGGGTTCTTGAGTTTGGCTTCTTGGGGAAAAGTGCCTCCTTTCGGAGCCAACTTGCCTAACTTGCCTGCGGCCCGTCCAGGGATTTTGCTACAAAAATTCCATAAGGACGAGGATTTCTCCCAGACCAAAGCTGCCCCCTCCTCCAAACCTGGCTGCCATCGGAGGCCCAAACGCGCCCTACAAAATGACATCTGCATTGTGAGTTCTTGAGTTTGGCTTCTTGCGGAAAAGTGCCCCCTTTCAAAGCCAACTTGCCTAACTTGCCCGCGGCCCATGTGGGGTTTTTGCCTACAAAAATTCCATAAGGACGAGGATTTCTCCCAGACCAAAGCTGCCCCCTCCTCCAAACCTGGCTGACATCGGAGGCCCAAACGCGCCCTACAAAATGACACCTGCCAAGTGGGCTCTTGAGTTTGGCTTCTTGGGGAAAAGTGACTCCTTTCAAAACCAACTTGCCTGCGTCCCGTCCCGGGCTTTTGCTAAAAAAATTCCATAAGGACGAGGATTCCTCCCAGACCAAAGCTGCCCCCTCCTCCAAACCTGGCTGCCATCGGAGGCCCAAACGCGCCCCACAAAATGACACCTGCATTGAGGGTTCTTGAGTTTGGCTTCCTGGGGAAAAGTGCCTCCTTTCGGAGTCAACTTGCCTGCGGCCCATGCAGGGCCTTTGCCTACAAAAATTCCATAAGGACGAGGATTTCTCCCAGACCAAAGCAGCCCCCTCCTCCAAACCTGGCTGTCATCGGAGGCCCAGACGCGCCCTACAAAATGACATCTGCCAAGTGGGCTCTTGAGTTTGGCTTCTTGGGTGGAAGTACCTCCTTTCAAAGCCAACTTGCCTGCGGCCCTTCCTGGGCTGTTGCCTACAAAAATTCCATAAGGACGAGGATTCCTCCCAGACCAAAGCTGCCCCCTCCTCCAAACCTGGCTGCCATCGGAGGCCCAAACGCGCCCTACAAAATGACATCTGCCAAGTGGGCTCTTGAGTTTGGCTTCTTGGGGAAAAGTGCCTCCTTTCAAAGCCAACTTGCCTAACTAGCCTGCGGCCCGTGCTGGGCTTTAGACTACAAAAATTCCATAAGGACGAGGATTTCTCCCAGACCAAAGATGCCCCCTCCTCCAAACCTGGCTGCCATCGGAGGACCAAACGCGCCCTACAAAATGACACCTGCATTGAGGGTTCTTGATTTTGGCTTCCTGGGGAAAAGTGCCTCCTTTCGGAGTCAACTTGCCGGCGGCCCATGCAGGGCTTTTGCCTACAAAAATTCCATAAGGACGAGGATTTCTCCCAGACCAAAGCTGCCCCCTCCTCCAAACCTGGCTGCCATCGGAGGCCCAAACGCGCCCTACAAAATGACATCTGCCAAGTGGGCTCTTGAGTTTGGCTTCTTGTGGAAAAGTGCCTCCTTTCAAAGCCAACTTGCCTAACTATCCTGCGGCCCGTGCTGGGCTTTAGACTACAAAAATTCCATAAGGACGAGGATTTCTCCCAGACCAAAGCTGCCCCCTCCTCCAAACCTGGCTGCCATCAGAGGCCCAAACGCGCCCCACAAAATGACATCTGCATTGAGGGTTCTTGAGTTTGGCTTCTTGGGGAAAAGTGCCTCCTTTCGGAGCCAACTTGCCTAACTTGCCTGCGGCCCGTCCTGGGCTTTTGCCTCCAAAAATTCCAGAAGGACGAGGATTTCTCCCAGACCAAAGCTGCCCCCTCCTCCAAACCTGGCTGCCATCAGAGGCCCAAACGTGCCCTACAAAATGACACCTGCCAAGTGGGCTCTTGAGTTTGGCTTCTTGGGGAAAAGTGCCTCCTTTCAAAGCCAACTTGCCTGCAGCCCGTGCTGGGCTTTTGCCTACAAAAATTCCATAAGGACGAGGATTTCTCCCAGACCAAAGCTGCCCCCTCCTCCAAACCTGGCTGCCATCGGAGGCCCAAACGTGCCCTACAAAATGACACCTGCCAAGTGGGCTCTTGAGTTTGGCTTCTTGGGGAAAAGTGCCTCCTTTCGAAGCCAACTTGCCTAACTAGCCTGCGGCCCGTGCTGGGCTTTTGCCTACAAAAATTCCATAAGGACGAGGATTTCTCCCAGACCAAAGCTGCCCCCTCCTCCAAACCTGGCTGCCATCGGAGGCCCAAACGCGCCCTACAAAATGACATCTGCATTGTGGGTTCTTGAGTTTGGCTTCTTGGGGAAAAGTGCCTCCTTTCGGAGCCAACTTGCCTAACTTGCCTGCGACACGTCCTGGGCTTTTGCCTCCAAAAATTCCAGAAGGACGAGGATTTCTCCCAGGCCAAAGCTGCCCCCTCCTCCAAACCTGGCTGCCATCGGAGGCCCAAACGCGCCCTACAAAATGACACCTGCCAAGTGGGCTCTTGAGTTTGGCTTCTTGGGGAAAAGTGACTCCTTTCAAAACCAACTTGCCTGCATCCAGTCCCGGGCTTTTGCTACAAACATTCCATAAGGACGAGGATTCCTCCCAGACCAAAGCTGCCCCCTCCTCCAAACCTGGCTGCCATCGGAGGCCCAAACGCGCCCTACAAAATGACATCTGCCAAGTGGGCTCTTGAGTTTGGCTTTCTGGGGAAAAGTGCCTCCTTTCGGAGTCAACTTGCCTGCGGCCCATGCAGGGCTCTTGCCGACAAAAATTCCATAAGGACGAGGATTTCTCCCAGACCAAAGCTGCCCCCTCCGCCAAACCTGGCTGCCATTGGAGGCCCAAACGCGCCCTACAAAATGACATCTGCCAAGTGGGCTCTTGAGTTTGGCTTCTTGGGGGAATGTGCCTCCTTTCAAAGCCAACTTGCCAAAGTAGCCTGCGGCCCGTGCTGGGATTTAGACTACAAAAATTCCATAAGGACGAGGATTTCTCCCAGACCAAAGCTGCCCCCTCCTCCAAACCAGGCTGCCATCGGAGGCCCAAACGCGCCCCACCAAATGACACCTGCATTGAGGGTTCTTGAGTTTGGCTTCCTGGGGAAAAGTGCCTCCTTTCGGAGTCAACTTGCCTGCGGCCCATGCAGGGCTTTTGCCTCCAAAAATTCCAGAAGGACGAGGATTTCTCCCAGACCAAAGCTGCCCCCTCCTCCAAACCTGGCTGCCATCGGAGGCCCAAACGTGCCCTACAAAATGACACCTGCCAAGTGGGCTCTTGAGTTTGGCTTCTTGGGTGGAAGTGCCTCCTTTCAAAGCCAACTTGCCTGCGGCCCGTCCTGGGCTTTTGCCTACAAAAATTCCATAAGGACGAGGATTTCTCCCAGACCAAAGCTGCCCCCTCCTCCAAACCTAGCTGCCATCGGAGGCCCAAACGTGCCCTACAAAATGACACCTGCCAAGTGGGCTCTTGAGTTTGGCTTCTTGGGTGGAAGTGCCTCCTTTCAAAGCCAACTTGCCTGCGGCCCGTCCTGGGCTTTTGCCTACAAAAATTCCATAAGGACGAGGATTTCTCCCAGACCAAAGCTGCCCCCTCCTCCAAACCTGGCTGCCATCGGAGGCCCAAACTCGCCCCACAAAATGACACCTGCATTGAGGGTTCTTGAGTTTGGCTTCCTGGGGAAAAGTGCCTCCTTTCGGAGTCAACTTGCCGGCGGCCCATGCAGGGCTTTTGCCTCCAAAAATTCCAGAAGGACGAGGATTTCTCCCAGACCAAAGCTGCCCCCTCCTCCAAACCTGGCTGCCATCGGAGGCCCAAACGTGCCCTACAAAATGACACCTGCCAAGTGGGCTCTTGAGTTTGGCTTCTTGGGTGGAAGTGCCTCCTTTCAAAGCCAACTTGCCTGCGTCCCGTCCTGGGCTTTTGCCTACAAAAATTCCATAAGGACGAGGATTTCTCCCAGACCAAAGCTGCCCCCTCCTCCAAACCTGGCTGCCATCGGAGGCCCAAACGCGCCCTACAAAATGACATCTGCCAAGTGGGCTCTTGAGTTTGGCTTCTTGCGGAAAAGTGCCTCCTTTCAAAGCCAACTTGCCTAACTAGCCTGCGGCCCGTGCTGGGCTTTAGACTACAAAAATTCCATAAGGACGAGGATTTCTCCCAGACCAAAGCTGCCCCCTCCTCCAAACCTGGCTGCCATCGGAGGCCCAAACGCGCCCCAAAAAATGACATCTGCATTGAGGGTTCTTGAGTTTGGCTTCTTGGGGAAAAGTGCCTCCTTTCAAAGCCAACTTGCCTAACTTGCCTGCGGCCCGTCCTGGGCTTTTGCCTCCAAAAATTCCAGAAGGACAAGGATTTCTCCCAGGCCAAAGCTGCCCCCTCCTCCAAACCTGGCTGCCATCGGAGGCCCAAACGTGCCCTACAAAATGACACCTGTCAAGTGGGCTCTTGAGTTTGGCTTCTTGGGGAAATGTGACTCCTTTCAAAACCAACTTGCCTGTGTCCCGTCCCGGGCTTTTGCCTACAAAAATTCCATAAGGACGAGGATTCCTCCCAGACCAAAGCTGCCCCCTCCTCCAAACCTGGCTGCCATCGGAGGCCCAAACGTGCCCTACAAAATGACATCTGCCAAGTGGGCTCTTGAGTTTGGCTTCTTGGGTGGAAGTGCCTCCTTTCAAAGCCAACTTGCCTGCGGCGCGTCCTGGGCTTTTGCCTACAAAAATTCCATAAGGACGAGGATTTCTCCCAGACCAAAGCTGCCCCCTGCTCCAAACCTGGCTGCCATCGGAGGCCCAAACGCGCCCTACAAAATGACACCTGCATTGAGGGTTCTTGAGTTTGGCTTCTTGCGGAAAAGTGCCTCCTTTCAAAGCCAACTTGCCTAACTAGCCTGCAGCCCATTCTGGGCTTTTGCCTACAAAAATTCCATAAGGACGAGGATTTCTCCCAGACCAAAGCTGCCCCCTCCTCCAAACCTGGCTGCCATCGGAGGCCCAAACGTGCCCTACAAAATGACATCTGCCAAGTGGGCTCTTGAGTTTGGCTTCTTGGGTGGAAGTGCCTCCTTTCAAAGCCAACTTGCCTGCGGCCCGTCCTGGGCTTTTGCCTACAAAAATTCCATAAGAACGAGGATTTCTCCCAGACCAAAGCTGCCCCCTCCTCCAAACCTGGCTGCCATCGGAGGCCCAAACGCGCCCTAGAAAATGACATCTGCATTGTGGGTTCTTGAGTTTGGCTTCTTGGGGAAAAGTGCCTCCTTTCGGAGCCAACTTGCCTAACTTGCCTGCGGCCCGTCCTGGGCTTTTGAGTACAAAAATTCCATAAGGACGAGGATTTCTCCCAGACCAAAGCTGCCCCCTCCTCCAAACCTGGCTGCCATCGGAGGCCCAAACGCGCCCTACAAAATGACATCTGCCAAGTGGGCTCTTGAGTTTGGCTTCTTGGGGAAAAGTGCCTCCTTTCAAAGCCAACTTGCCTAACTAGCCTGCAGCCCATTCTGGGCTTTTGCCTACAAAAATTCCAGAAGGACAAGGATTTCTCCCAGACCAAAGCTGCCCCCTCCTCCAAACCTGGCTGCCATCGGAGGCCCAAACGCGCCCTACAAAATGACATCTGCCAAGTGGGCTCTTGAGTTTGGCTTCTTGGGGAAAAGTGACTCCTTTCAAAACCAACTTGCCTGCGTCCCGTCCCGGACGTTTGCTACAAAAATTCCATAAGGACGAGGATTCCTCCCAGACCAAAGCTGCCCCCTCCGCCAAACCTGGCTGCCATCGGAGGCCCAAACGCGCCCTACAAAATGACATCTGCCAAGCGGGCTCTTGAGTTTGGCTTCTTCGGGAAAAGTGCCTCCTTTCGGAGTCAACTTGCCGGCGGCCCATGCAGGGCTTTTGCCTCCAAAAATTCCCTAAGGACGAGGATTTCTCCCAGACCAAAGCTGCCCCCTCCTCCAAACCTGGCTGCCATCGGAGGCCCAAACGCGCCCCACAAAATGACATCTGCATTGAGGGTTCTGGAGTTTGGCTTCTTGGGGAAAAGTGCCTCCTTTCGGAGCCAACTTGCCTAACTTGCCTGCGGCCCGTCCTGGGCTTTTGCCTCCAAAAATTCCATAAGGACGAGGATTTCTCCCAGACCAAAGCTGCCCCCTCCTCCAAACCTGGCTGCCATCGGAGGCCCAAACGCGCCCCACAAAATGACACCTGCCAAGAGGGTTCTTGAGTTTGGCTTCCTGGGGAAAAGTGCCTCCTTTCAAAACCAACTTGCCTGTGTCCCGTCCCGGGCTTTTGCTACAAAAATTCCATAAGGACGAGGATTCCTCCCAGACCAAAGCTGCCCCCTCCTCCAAACCTGGCTGCCATCGGAGGCCCAAACGTGCCCTACAAAATGACATCTGCCAAGTGGGCTCTTGAGTTTGGCTTCTTGGGTGGAAGTGCCTCCTTTCAAAGCCATCTTGCCTGCGGCCCGTCCTGGGCTTTTGCCTCCAAAAATTCCATAAGGACGAGGATTTCTCCCAGAACAAAGCTGCCCCCTCCTCCAAACCTGGCTGCCATCGGAGGCCCAAACGCGCCCTACAAAATGACATCTGCCAAGTGGGCTCTTGAGTTTGGCTTCTTGCGGAAAAGTGCCTCCTTTCAAAGCCAACTTGCCTAACTAGCCTGCAGCCCATTCTGGGCTTTTGCCTACAAAAATTCCATAAGGACGAGGATTTCTCCCAGACCAAAGCTGCCCCCTCCTCCAAACCTAGCTGCCATCGGTGGCCCAAACGCGCCCTACAAAATGACATCTGCCAAGTGGGCTCCTGAGTTTGGCTTCTTGGGGGAAAGTGCCTCCTTTCAAAGCCAACTTGCCTGCAGCCCGTGCTGGGCTTTAGACTACAAAAATTCCATAAGGACGAGGATTTCTCCCAGACCAAAGCTGCCCCCTCCTCCAAAACTGGCTGCCATCGGAGGCCCAAACGCGCCCCACAAAATGACATCTGCCAAGCGGGCTCTTGAGTTTGGCTTCTTGGGGAAAAGTGCCTCCTTTCGGAGCCAACTTGCCTAACTTGCCTGCGGCCCATGCGGGGTTTTTGCCTACAAAAATTCCATAAGGACGAGGATTTCTCCCAGGCCAAAGCAGCCCCCTCCTCCAAACCTGGCTGTCATCGGAGGCCCAGACGCGCCCTACAAAATGACATCTGCCAAGTGGGCTCTTGAGTTTGGCTTCTTGGGGAAAAGTGACTCCTTTCGGAGTCAACTTGCCGGCGGCCCATGCAGGGCTTTTGCCTACAAAAATTCCAGAAGGACAAGGATTTCTCCCAGACCAAAGCTGCCCCCTCCTCCAAACCTGGCTGCCATCGGAGGCCCAAACGTGCCCTACAAAATGACATCTGCCAAGTGGGCTCTTGAGTTTGGCTTCTTGGGTGGAAGTGCCTCCTTTCAAAGCCAACTTGCCTGCGGCCCGTCCTGGGCTTTTGCCTACAAAAATTCCATAAGGACGAGGATTTCTCCCAGACCAAAGCTGCCCCCTCCTCCAAACCTGGCTGCCATCGGAGGCCCAAACGCGCCCTACAAAATGACATCTGCCAAGTGGGCTCTTGAGTTTGGCTTCTTGGGTGGAAGTACCTCCTTTCAAAGCCAACTTGCCTGCGGCCCGTGCTGGGCTTTTGCCTACAAAAATTCCATAAGGACGAGGATTTCTCCCAGGCCAAAGCTGCCCCCTCCTCCAAACCTGGCTGCCATCAGAGGCCCAAACGTGCCCTACAAAATGACACCTGCCAAGTGGGCTCTTGAGTTTGGCTTCTTGGGGAAAAGTGCCTCCTTTCAAAGCCAACTTGCCTGCAGCCCGTGCTGGGCTTTAGACTAAAAAAATTCCATAAGGACGAGGATTTCTCCCAGACCAAAGCTGCCCCCTCCTCCAAACCTGGCTGCCATCGGAGGCCCAAACGTGCCCTACAAAATGACACCTGCCAAGTGGGCTCTTGAGTTTGGCTTCTTGGGGAAAAGTGCCTCCTTTCGAAGCCAACTTGCCTAACTAGCCTGCGGCCCGTGCTGGGCTTTTGCCTACAAAAATTCCATAAGGACGAGGATTTCTCCCAGACCAAAGCTGCCCCCTCCTCCAAACCTGGCTGCCATCGGAGGCCCAAACGCGCCCTACAAAATGACATCTGCATTGTGGGTTCTTGAGTTTGGCTTCTTGGGGAAAAGTGCCTCCTTTCGGAGCCAACTTGCCTAACTTGCCTGCGGCCCGTCCTGGGCTTTTGCCTCCAAAAATTCCAGAAGGACGAGGATTTCTCCCAGGCCAAAGCTGCCCCCTCCTCCAAACCTGGCTGCCATCGGAGGCCCAAACGCGCCCTACAAAATGACACCTGCCAAGTCGGCTCTTGAGTTTGGCTTCTTGGGGAAAAGTGACTCCTTTCAAAACCAACTTGCCTGCATCCAGTCCCGGGCTTTTGCTACAAAAATTCCATAAGGACGAGGATTCCTCCCAGACCAAAGCTGCCCCCTCCTCCAAACCTGGCTGTCATCGGAGGCCCAAACGCGCCCTAGAAAATGACATCTGCCAAGTGGGCTCTTGAGTTTGGCATTCTGGGGAAAAGTGCCTCCTTTCGGAGTCAACTTGCCTGCGGCCCATGCAGGTCTCTTGCCGACAAAAATTCCATAAGGACGAGGATTTCTCCCAGACCAAAGCTGCCCCCTCCTCCAAACCTAGCTGCCATTGGAGGCCCAAACGTGCCCTACAAAATGACATCTGCCAAGTGGGCTCTTGAGTTTGGCTTCTTGGGTGGAAGTGCCTCCTTTCAAAGCCAACTTGTTTGCGGCCCGTCCTGGGCTTTTGCCTACAAAAATTCCATAAGGACGAGGATTTCTCCCAGACCAAAGCTGCCCCCTCCTCCAAACCTGGCTGCCATCGGAGGCCCAAACTCGCCCCACAAAATGACACCTGCATTGAGGGTTCTTGAGTTTGGCTTCCTGGGGAAAAGTGCCTCCTTTCGGAGTCAACTTGCCTGCGGCCCATGCAGGGCTTTTGCCTACAAAAATTCCAGAAGGACGAGGATTTCTCCCAGACCAAAGCTGCCCCCTCCTCCAAACCTGGCTGCCATCGGAGGCCCAAACGCGCCCCACAAAATGACACCTGCCAAGAGGGTTCTTGAGTTTGGCTTCCTGGGGAAAAGTGCCTCCTTTCAAAACCAACTTGCCTGTGTCCCGTCCCGGGCTTTTGCTACAAAAATTCCATAAGGACGAGGATTCCTCCCAGACCAAAGCTGCCCCCTCCTCCAAACCTGGCTGCCATCGGAGGCCCAAACGTGCCCTACAAAATGACATCTGCCAAGTGGGCTCTTGAGTTTGGCTTCTTGGGTGGAAGTGCCTCCTTTCAAAGCCATCTTGCCTGCGGCCCGTCCTGGGCTTTTGCCTCCAAAAATTCCATAAGGACGAGGATTTCTCCCAGAACAAAGCTGCCCCCTCCTCCAAACCTGGCTGCCATCGGAGGCCCAAACGCGCCCTACAAAATGACATCTGCCAAGTGGGCTCTTGAGTTTGGCTTCTTGCGGAAAAGTGCCTCCTTTCAAAGCCAACTTGCCTAACTAGCCTGCAGCCCATTCTGGGCTTTTGCCTACAAAAATTCCATAAGGACGAGGATTTCTCCCAGACCAAAGCTGCCCCCTCCTCCAAACCTAGCTGCCATCGGTGGCCCAAACGCGCCCTACAAAATGACATCTGCCAAGTGGGCTCCTGAGTTTGGCTTCTTGGGGGAAAGTGCCTCCTTTCAAAGCCAACTTGCCTGCAGCCCGTGCTGGGCTTTAGACTACAAAAATTCCATAAGGACGAGGATTTCTCCCAGACCAAAGCTGCCCCCTCCTCCAAAACTGGCTGCCATCGGAGGCCCAAACGCGCCCCACAAAATGACATCTGCCAAGCGGGCTCTTGAGTTTGGCTTCTTGGGGAAAAGTGCCTCCTTTCGGAGCCAACTTGCCTAACTTGCCTGCGGCCCATGCGGGGTTTTTGCCTACAAAAATTCCATAAGGACGAGGATTTCTCCCAGGCCAAAGCAGCCCCCTCCTCCAAACCTGGCTGTCATCGGAGGCCCAGACGCGCCCTACAAAATGACATCTGCCAAGTGGGCTCTTGAGTTTGGCTTCTTGGGGAAAAGTGACTCCTTTCGGAGTCAACTTGCCGGCGGCCCATGCAGGGCTTTTGCCTACAAAAATTCCAGAAGGACAAGGATTTCTCCCAGACCAAAGCTGCCCCCTCCTCCAAACCTGGCTGCCATCGGAGGCCCAAACGTGCCCTACAAAATGACATCTGCCAAGTGGGCTCTTGAGTTTGGCTTCTTGGGTGGAAGTGCCTCCTTTCAAAGCCAACTTGCCTGCGGCCCGTCCTGGGCTTTTGCCTACAAAAATTCCATAAGGACGAGGATTTCTCCCAGACCAAAGCTGCCCCCTCCTCCAAACCTGGCTGCCATCGGAGGCCCAAACGCGCCCTACAAAATGACATCTGCCAAGTGGGCTCTTGAGTTTGGCTTCTTGGGTGGAAGTACCTCCTTTCAAAGCCAACTTGCCTGCGGCCCGTGCTGGGCTTTTGCCTACAAAAATTCCATAAGGACGAGGATTTCTCCCAGGCCAAAGCTGCCCCCTCCTCCAAACCTGGCTGCCATCAGAGGCCCAAACGTGCCCTACAAAATGACACCTGCCAAGTGGGCTCTTGAGTTTGGCTTCTTGGGGAAAAGTGCCTCCTTTCAAAGCCAACTTGCCTGCAGCCCGTGCTGGGCTTTAGACTAAAAAAATTCCATAAGGACGAGGATTTCTCCCAGACCAAAGCTGCCCCCTCCTCCAAACCTGGCTGCCATCGGAGGCCCAAACGTGCCCTACAAAATGACACCTGCCAAGTGGGCTCTTGAGTTTGGCTTCTTGGGGAAAAGTGCCTCCTTTCGAAGCCAACTTGCCTAACTAGCCTGCGGCCCGTGCTGGGCTTTTGCCTACAAAAATTCCATAAGGACGAGGATTTCTCCCAGACCAAAGCTGCCCCCTCCTCCAAACCTGGCTGCCATCGGAGGCCCAAACGCGCCCTACAAAATGACATCTGCATTGTGGGTTCTTGAGTTTGGCTTCTTGGGGAAAAGTGCCTCCTTTCGGAGCCAACTTGCCTAACTTGCCTGCGGCCCGTCCTGGGCTTTTGCCTCCAAAAATTCCAGAAGGACGAGGATTTCTCCCAGGCCAAAGCTGCCCCCTCCTCCAAACCTGGCTGCCATCGGAGGCCCAAACGCGCCCTACAAAATGACACCTGCCAAGTCGGCTCTTGAGTTTGGCTTCTTGGGGAAAAGTGACTCCTTTCAAAACCAACTTGCCTGCATCCAGTCCCGGGCTTTTGCTACAAAAATTCCATAAGGACGAGGATTCCTCCCAGACCAAAGCTGCCCCCTCCTCCAAACCTGGCTGTCATCGGAGGCCCAAACGCGCCCTAGAAAATGACATCTGCCAAGTGGGCTCTTGAGTTTGGCATTCTGGGGAAAAGTGCCTCCTTTCGGAGTCAACTTGCCTGCGGCCCATGCAGGTCTCTTGCCGACAAAAATTCCATAAGGACGAGGATTTCTCCCAGACCAAAGCTGCCCCCTCCTCCAAACCTAGCTGCCATTGGAGGCCCAAACGTGCCCTACAAAATGACATCTGCCAAGTGGGCTCTTGAGTTTGGCTTCTTGGGTGGAAGTGCCTCCTTTCAAAGCCAACTTGTTTGCGGCCCGTCCTGGGCTTTTGCCTACAAAAATTCCATAAGGACGAGGATTTCTCCCAGACCAAAGCTGCCCCCTCCTCCAAACCTGGCTGCCATCGGAGGCCCAAACGTGCCCCACAAAATGACACCTGCATTGAGGGTTCTTGAGTTTGGCTTCCTGGGGAAAAGTGCCTCCTTTCGGAGTCAACTTGCCTGCGGCCCATGCAGGGCTTTTGCCTACAAAAATTCCAGAAGGACGAGGATTTCTCCCAGGCCAAAGCTGCCCCCTCCTCCAAACCTGGCTGCCATCGGAGGCCCAAACGTGCCCTACAAAATGACACCTGCCAAGTGGGCTCTTGAGTTTGGCTTCTTGGGTGGAAGTGCCTCCTTTCAAAGCCAACTTGCCTGCGTCCCGTCCTGGGCTTTTGCCTACAAAAATTCCATAAGGACGAGGATTTCTCCCAGACCAAAGCTGCCCCCTCCTCCAAACCTGGCTGCCATCGGAGGCCCAAACGCGCCCTACAAAATGACATCTGCCAAGTGGGCTCTTGAGTTTGGCTTCTTGGGGAAAAGTGCCTCCTTTCAAAGCCAACTTGCCTAACTAGCCTGTGGCCCGTGCTGGGCTTTAGACTACAAAAATTCCATAAGGACGAGGATTTCTCCCAGACCAAAGCTGCCCCCTCCTCCAAACCTGGCTGCCATCGGAGGCCCAAACGCGCCCCAAAAAATGACATCTGCATTGAGGGTTCTTGAGTTTGGCTTCTTGCGGAAAAGTGCCTCCTTTCAAAGCCAACTTGCCTAACTAGCCTGCGGCCCGTGCTGGGCTTTAGACTACAAAAATTCCATAAGGACGAGGATTTCTCCCAGACCAAAGATGCCCCCTCCTCCAAACCTGGCTGCCATCGGAGGACCAAACGCGCCCTACAAAATGACACCTGCATTGAGGGTTCTTGATTTTGGCTTCCTGGGGAAAAGTGCCTCCTTTCGGAGTCAACTTGCCGGCGGCCCATGCAGGGCTTTTGCCTACAAAAATTCCATAAGGACGAGGATTTCTCCCAGACCAAAGCTGCCCCCTCCTCCAAACCTGGCTGCCATCGGAGGCCCAAACGCGCCCTACAAAATGACATCTGCCAAGTGGGCTCTTGAGTTTGGCTTCTTGTGGAAAAGTGCCTCCTTTCAAAGCCAACTTGCCTAACTATCCTGCGGCCCGTGCTGGGCTTTAGACTACAAAAATTCCATAAGGACGAGGATTTCTCCCAGACCAAAGCTGCCCCCTCCTCCAAACCTGGCTGCCATCAGAGGCCCAAACGCGCCCCACAAAATGACATCTGCATTGAGGGTTCTTGAGTTTGGCTTCTTGGGGAAAAGTGCCTCCTTTCGGAGCCAACTTGCCTAACTTGCCTGCGGCCCGTCCTGGGCTTTTGCCTCCAAAAATTCCAGAAGGACGAGGATTTCTCCCAGACCAAAGCTGCCCCCTCCTCCAAACCTGGCTGCCATCAGAGGCCCAAACGTGCCCTACAAAATGACACCTGCCAAGTGGGCTCTTGAGTTTGGCTTCTTGGGGAAAAGTGCCTCCTTTCAAAGCCAACTTGCCTGCAGCCCGTGCTGGGCTTTTGCCTACAAAAATTCCATAAGGACGAGGATTTCTCCCAGACCAAAGCTGCCCCCTCCTCCAAACCTGGCTGCCATCGGAGGCCCAAACGTGCCCTACAAAATGACACCTGCCAAGTGGGCTCTTGAGTTTGGCTTCTTGGGGAAAAGTGCCTCCTTTCGAAGCCAACTTGCCTAACTAGCCTGCGGCCCGTGCTGGGCTTTTGCCTACAAAAATTCCATAAGGACGAGGATTTCTCCCAGACCAAAGCTGCCCCCTCCTCCAAACCTGGCTGCCATCGGAGGCCCAAACGCGCCCTACAAAATGACATCTGCATTGTGGGTTCTTGAGTTTGGCTTCTTGGGGAAAAGTGCCTCCTTTCGGAGCCAACTTGCCTAACTTGCCTGCGACACGTCCTGGGCTTTTGCCTCCAAAAATTCCAGAAGGACGAGGATTTCTCCCAGGCCAAAGCTGCCCCCTCCTCCAAACCTGGCTGCCATCGGAGGCCCAAACGCGCCCTACAAAATGACACCTGCCAAGTGGGCTCTTGAGTTTGGCTTCTTGGGGAAAAGTGACTCCTTTCAAAACCAACTTGCCTGCATCCAGTCCCGGGCTTTTGCTACAAACATTCCATAAGGACGAGGATTCCTCCCAGACCAAAGCTGCCCCCTCCTCCAAACCTGGCTGCCATCGGAGGCCCAAACGCGCCCTACAAAATGACATCTGCCAAGTGGGCTCTTGAGTTTGGCTTTCTGGGGAAAAGTGCCTCCTTTCGGAGTCAACTTGCCTGCGGCCCATGCAGGGCTCTTGCCGACAAAAATTCCATAAGGACGAGGATTTCTCCCAGACCAAAGCTGCCCCCTCCGCCAAACCTGGCTGCCATTGGAGGCCCAAACGCGCCCTACAAAATGACATCTGCCAAGTGGGCTCTTGAGTTTGGCTTCTTGGGGGAATGTGCCTCCTTTCAAAGCCAACTTGCCAAAGTAGCCTGCGGCCCGTGCTGGGCTTTAGACTACAAAAATTCCATAAGGACGAGGATTTCTCCCAGACCAAAGCTGCCCCCTCCTCCAAACCAGGCTGCCATCGGAGGCCCAAACGCGCCCCACCAAATGACACCTGCATTGAGGGTTCTTGAGTTTGGCTTCCTGGGGAAAAGTGCCTCCTTTCGGAGTCAACTTGCCTGCGGCCCATGCAGGGCTTTTGCCTCCAAAAATTCCAGAAGGACGAGGATTTCTCCCAGACCAAAGCTGCCCCCTCCTCCAAACCTGGCTGCCATCGGAGGCCCAAACGTGCCCTACAAAATGACACCTGCCAAGTGGGCTCTTGAGTTTGGCTTCTTGGGTGGAAGTGCCTCCTTTCAAAGCCAACTTGCCTGCGGCCCGTCCTGGGCTTTTGCCTACAAAAATTCCATAAGGACGAGGATTTCTCCCAGACCAAAGCTGCCCCCTCCTCCAAACCTAGCTGCCATCGGAGGCCCAAACGTGCCCTACAAAATGACACCTGCCAAGTGGGCTCTTGAGTTTGGCTTCTTGGGTGGAAGTGCCTCCTTTCAAAGCCAACTTGCCTGCGGCCCGTCCTGGGCTTTTGCCTACAAAAATTCCATAAGGACGAGGATTTCTCCCAGACCAAAGCTGCCCCCTCCTCCAAACCTGGCTGCCATCGGAGGCCCAAACTCGCCCCACAAAATGACACCTGCATTGAGGGTTCTTGAGTTTGGCTTCCTGGGGAAAAGTGCCTCCTTTCGGAGTCAACTTGCCGGCGGCCCATGCAGGGCTTTTGCCTCCAAAAATTCCAGAAGGACGAGGATTTCTCCCAGACCAAAGCTGCCCCCTCCTCCAAACCTGGCTGCCATCGGAGGCCCAAACGTGCCCTACAAAATGACACCTGCCAAGTGGGCTCTTGAGTTTGGCTTCTTGGGTGGAAGTGCCTCCTTTCAAAGCCAACTTGCCTGCGTCCCGTCCTGGGCTTTTGCCTACAAAAATTCCATAAGGACGAGGATTTCTCCCAGACCAAAGCTGCCCCCTCCTCCAAACCTGGCTGCCATCGGAGGCCCAAACGCGCCCTACAAAATGACATCTGCCAAGTGGGCTCTTGAGTTTGGCTTCTTGCGGAAAAGTGCCTCCTTTCAAAGCCAACTTGCCTAACTAGCCTGCGGCCCGTGCTGGGCTTTAGACTACAAAAATTCCATAAGGACGAGGATTTCTCCCAGACCAAAGCTGCCCCCTCCTCCAAACCTGGCTGCCATCGGAGGCCCAAACGCGCCCCAAAAAATGACATCTGCATTGAGGGTTCTTGAGTTTGGCTTCTTGGGGAAAAGTGCCTCCTTTCAAAGCCAACTTGCCTAACTTGCCTGCGGCCCGTCCTGGGCTTTTGCCTCCAAAAATTCCAGAAGGACAAGGATTTCTCCCAGGCCAAAGCTGCCCCCTCCTCCAAACCTGGCTGCCATCGGAGGCCCAAACGTGCCCTACAAAATGACACCTGTCAAGTGGGCTCTTGAGTTTGGCTTCTTGGGGAAATGTGACTCCTTTCAAAACCAACTTGCCTGTGTCCCGTCCCGGGCTTTTGCCTACAAAAATTCCATAAGGACGAGGATTCCTCCCAGACCAAAGCTGCCCCCTCCTCCAAACCTGGCTGCCATCGGAGGCCCAAACGTGCCCTACAAAATGACATCTGCCAAGTGGGCTCTTGAGTTTGGCTTCTTGGGTGGAAGTGCCTCCTTTCAAAGCCAACTTGCCTGCGGCCCGTCCTGGGCTTTTGCCTACAAAAATTCCATAAGGACGAGGATTTCTCCCAGACCAAAGCTGCCCCCTGCTCCAAACCTGGCTGCCATCGGAGGCCCAAACGCGCCCTACAAAATGACACCTGCATTGAGGGTTCTTGAGTTTGGCTTCTTGCGGAAAAGTGCCTCCTTTCAAAGCCAACTTGCCTAACTAGCCTGCAGCCCATTCTGGGCTTTTGCCTCCAAAAATTCCATAAGGACGAGGATTTCTCCCAGACCAAAGCTGCCCCCTCCTCCAAACCTGGCTGCCATCGGAGGCCCAAACGTGCCCTACAAAATGACATCTGCCAAGTGGGCTCTTGAGTTTGGCTTCTTGGGTGGAAGTGCCTCCTTTCAAAGCCAACTTGCCTGCGGCCCGTCCTGGGCTTTTGCCTACAAAAATTCCATAAGAACGAGGATTTCTCCCAGACCAAAGCTGCCCCCTCCTCCAAACCTGGCTGCCATCGGAGGCCCAAACGCGCCCTAGAAAATGACATCTGCATTGTGGGTTCTTGAGTTTGGCTTCTTGGGGAAAAGTGCCTCCTTTCGGAGCCAACTTGCCTAACTTGCCTGCGGCCCGTCCTGGGCTTTTGAGTACAAAAATTCCATAAGGACGAGGATTTCTCCCAGACCAAAGCTGCCCCCTCCTCCAAACCTGGCTGCCATCGGAGGCCCAAACGCGCCCTACAAAATGACATCTGCCAAGTGGGCTCTTGAGTTTGGCTTCTTGGGGAAAAGTGCCTCCTTTCAAAGCCAACTTGCCTAACTAGCCTGCAGCCCATTCTGGGCTTTTGCCTACAAAAATTCCAGAAGGACAAGGATTTCTCCCAGACCAAAGCTGCCCCCTCCTCCAAACCTGGCTGCCATCGGAGGCCCAAACGCGCCCTACAAAATGACATCTGCCAAGTGGGCTCTTGAGTTTGGCTTCTTGGGGAAAAGTGACTCCTTTCAAAACCAACTTGCCTGCGTCCCGTCCCGGACGTTTGCTACAAAAATTCCATAAGGACGAGGATTCCTCCCAGACCAAAGCTGCCCCCTCCGCCAAACCTGGCTGCCATCGGAGGCCCAAACGCGCCCTACAAAATGACATCTGCCAAGCGGGCTCTTGAGTTTGGCTTCTTCGGGAAAAGTGCCTCCTTTCGGAGTCAACTTGCCGGCGGCCCATGCAGGGCTTTTGCCTCCAAAAATTCCCTAAGGACGAGGATTTCTCCCAGACCAAAGCTGCCCCCTCCTCCAAACCTGGCTGCCATCGGAGGCCCAAACGCGCCCCACAAAATGACATCTGCATTGAGGGTTCTGGAGTTTGGCTTCTTGGGGAAAAGTGCCTCCTTTCGGAGCCAACTTGCCTAACTTGCCTGCGGCCCGTCCTGGGCTTTTGCCTCCAAAAATTCCATAAGGACGAGGATTTCTCCCAGACCAAAGCTGCCCCCTCCTCCAAACCTGGCTGCCATCGGAGGCCCAAACGCGCCCCACAAAATGACACCTGCCAAGAGGGTTCTTGAGTTTGGCTTCCTGGGGAAAAGTGCCTCCTTTCAAAACCAACTTGCCTGTGTCCCGTCCCGGGCTTTTGCTACAAAAATTCCATAAGGACGAGGATTCCTCCCAGACCAAAGCTGCCCCCTCCTCCAAACCTGGCTGCCATCGGAGGCCCAAACGTGCCCTACAAAATGACATCTGCCAAGTGGGCTCTTGAGTTTGGCTTCTTGGGTGGAAGTGCCTCCTTTCAAAGCCAACTTGCCTGCGGCCCGTCCTGGGCTTTTGCCTCCAAAAATTCCATAAGGACGAGGATTTCTCCCAGAACAAAGCTGCCCCCTCCTCCAAACCTGGCTGCCATCGGAGGCCCAAACGCGCCCTACAAAATGACATCTGCCAAGTGGGCTCTTGAGTTTGGCTTCTTGCGGAAAAGTGCCTCCTTTCAAAGCCAACTTGCCTAACTAGCCTGCAGCCCATTCTGGGCTTTTGCCTACAAAAATTCCATAAGGACGAGGATTTCTCCCAGACCAAAGCTGCCCCCTCCTCCAAACCTAGCTGCCATCGGTGGCCCAAACGCGCCCTACAAAATGACATCTGCCAAGTGGGCTCCTGAGTTTGGCTTCTTGGGCTAAAGTGCCTCCTTTCAAAGCCAACTTGCCTGCAGCCCGTGCTGGGCTTTAGACTACAAAAATTCCATAAGGACGAGGATTTCTCCCAGACCAAAGCTGCCCCCTCCTCCAAAACTGGCTGCCATCGGAGGCCCAAACGCGCCCCACAAAATGACATCTGCCAAGCGGGCTCTTGAGTTTGGCTTCTTGGGGAAAAGTGCCTCCTTTCGGAGCCAACTTGCCTAACTTGCCTGCGGCCCATGCGGGGTTTTTGCCTACAAAAATTCCATAAGGACGAGGATTTCTCCCAGGCCAAAGCAGCCCCCTCCTCCAAACCTGGCTGTCATCGGAGGCCCAGACGCGCCCTACAAAATGACATCTGCCAAGTGGGCTCTTGAGTTTGGCTTCTTGGGGAAAAGTGACTCCTTTCGGAGTCAACTTGCCGGCGGCCCATGCAGGGCTTTTGCCTACAAAAATTCCAGAAGGACGAGGATTTCTCCCAGACCAAAGCTGCCCCCTCCTCCAAACCTGGCTGCCATCGGAGGCCCAAACGTGCCCTACAAAATGACATCTGCCAAGTGGGCTCTTGAGTTTG
This sequence comes from Cinclus cinclus, assembly GCF_963662255.1. NCBI lineage: Eukaryota > Metazoa > Chordata > Aves > Passeriformes > Cinclidae > Cinclus > Cinclus cinclus. The sequence goes on along the minus strand of NW_026912094.1, from coordinate 322,115 downwards.
GCTTCTTGGGTGGAAGTGCCTCCTTTCAAAGCCAACTTGCCTGCGGCCCGTCCTGGGCTTTTGCCTACAAAAATTCCATAAGGACGAGGATTTCTCCCAGACCAAAGCTGCCCCCTCCTCCAAACCTGGCTGCCATCGGAGGCCCAAACGCGCCCTACAAAATGACATCTGCCAAGTGGGCTCTTGAGTTTGGCTTCTTGGGTGGAAGTACCTCCTTTCAAAGCCAACTTGCCTGCGGCCCGTGCTGGGCTTTTGCCTACAAAAATTCCATAAGGACGAGGATTTCTCCCAGGCCAAAGCTGCCCCCTCCTCCAAACCTGGCTGCCATCAGAGGCCCAAACGTGCCCTACAAAATGACACCTGCCAAGTGGGCTCTTGAGTTTGGCTTCTTGGGGAAAAGTGCCTCCTTTCAAAGCCAACTTGCCTGCAGCCCGTGCTGGGCTTTAGACTAAAACAATTCCATAAGGACGAGGATTTCTCCCAGACCAAAGCTGCCCCCTCCTCCAAACCTGGCTGCCATCGGAGGCCCAAACGTGCCCTACAAAATGACACCTGCCAAGTGGGCTCTTGAGTTTGGCTTCTTGGGGAAAAGTGCCTCCTTTCGAAGCCAACTTGCCTAACTAGCCTGCGGCCCGTGCTGGGCTTTTGCCTACAAAAATTCCATAAGGACGAGGATTTCTCCCAGACCAAAGCTGCCCCCTCCTCCAAACCTGGCTGCCATCGGAGGCCCAAACGCGCCCTACAAAATGACATCTGCATTGTGGGTTCTTGAGTTTGGCTTCTTCGGGAAAAGTGCCTCCTTTCGGAGCCAACTTGCCTAACTTGCCTGCGGCCCGTCCTGGGCTTTTGCCTCCAAAAATTCCAGAAGGACGAGGATTTCTCCCAGGCCAAAGCTGCCCCCTCCTCCAAACCTGGCTGCCATCGGAGGCCCAAACGCGCCCTACAAAATGACACCTGCCAAGTCGGCTCTTGAGTTTGGCTTCTTGGGGAAAAGTGACTCCTTTCAAAACCAACTTGCCTGCATCCAGTCCCGGGCTTTTGCTACAAAAATTCCATAAGGACGAGGATTCCTCCCAGACCAAAGCTGCCCCCTCCTCCAAACCTGGCTGTCATCGGAGGCCCAAACGCGCCCTAGAAAATGACATCTGCCAAGTGGGCTCTTGAGTTTGGCATTCTGGGGAAAAGTGCCTCCTTTCGGAGTCAACTTGCCTGCGGCCCATGCAGGTCTCTTGCCGACAAAAATTCCATAAGGACGAGGATTTCTCCCAGACCAAAGCTGCCCCCTCCGCCAAACCTGGCTGCCATCGGAGGCCCAAACGCGCCCTACAAAATGACATCTGCCAAGTGGGCTCTTGAGTTTGGCTTCTTGGGGAAATGTGCCTCCTTTCAAAGCCAACTTGCCAAAGTAGCCTGCGTCCCGTGCTGGGCTTTAGACTACAAAAATTCCATAAGGACGAGGATTTCTCCCAGACCAAAGCTGCCCCCTCCTCCAAACCAGGCTGCCATCGGAGGCCCAAACGCGCCCCACCAAATGACACCTGCATTGAGGGTTCTTGAGTTTGGCTTCCTGGGGAAAAGTGCCTCCTTTCGGAGTCAACTTGCCTGCGGCCCATGCAGGGCTTTTGCCTCCAAAAATTCCAGAAGGACGAGGATTTCTCCCAGACCAAAGCTGCCCCCTCCTCCAAACCTGGCTGCCATCGGAGGCCCAAACGTGCCCTACAAAATGACACCTGCCAAGTGGGCTCTTGAGTTTGGCTTCTTGGGTGGAAGTGCCTCCTTTCAAAGCCAACTTGCCTGCGGCCCGTCCGGGGCTTTTGCTTACAAAAATTCCATAAGGACGAGGATTTCTCCCAGACCAAAGCTGCCCCCTCCTCCAAACCTAGCTGCCATTGGAGGCCCAAACGTGCCCTACAAAATGACATCTGCCAAGTGGGCTCTTGAGTTTGGCTTCTTGGGTGGAAGTGCCTCCTTTCAAAGCCAACTTGTTTGCGGCCCGTCCTGGGCTTTTGCCTACAAAAATTCCATAAGGACGAGGATTTCTCCCAGACCAAAGCTGCCCCCTCCTCCAAACCTGGCTGCCATCGGAGGCCCAAACTCGCCCCACAAAATGACACCTGCATTGAGGGTTCTTGAGTTTGGCTTCCTGGGGAAAAGTGCCTCCTTTCGGAGTCAACTTGCCTGCGGCCCATGCAGGGCTTTTGCCTACAAAAATTCCAGAAGGACGAGGATTTCTCCCAGACCAAAGCTGCCCCCTCCTCCAAACCTGGCTGCCATCGGAGGCCCAAACGTGCCCTACAAAATGACACCTGCCAAGTGGGCTCTTGAGTTTGGCTTCTTGGGTGGAAGTGCCTCCTTTCAAAGCCAACTTGCCTGCGTCCCGTCCTGGGCTTTTGCCTACAAAAATTCCATAAGGACGAGGATTTCTCCCAGACCAAAGCTGCCCCCTCCTCCAAACCTGGCTGCCATCGGAGGCCCAAACGCGCCCTACAAAATGACATCTGCCAAGTGGGCTCTTGAGTTTGGCTTCTTGGGGAAAAGTGCCTCCTTTCAAAGCCAACTTGCCTAACTAGCCTGTGGCCCGTGCTGGGCTTTAGACTACAAAAATTCCATAAGGACGAGGATTTCTCCCAGACCAAAGCTGCCCCCTCCTCCAAACCTGGCTGCCATCGGAGGCCCAAACGCGCCCCAAAAAATGACATCTGCATTGAGGGTTCTTGAGTTTGGCTTCTTGGGGAAAAGTGCCTCCTTTCAAAGCCAACTTGCCTAACTTGCCTGCGGCCCGTCCTGGGCTTCTGCCTCCAAAAATTCCAGAAGGACGAGGATTTCTCCCAGGCCAAAGCTGCCCCCTCCTCCAAACCTGGCTGCCATCGGAGGCCCAAACGTGCCCTACAAAATGACACCTGTCAAGTGGGCTCTTGAGTTTGGCTTCTTGGGGAAATGTGACTCCTTTCAAAACCAACTTGCCTGTGTCCCGTCCCGGGCTTTTGCCTACAAAAATTCCATAAGGACGAGGATTCCTCCCAGACCAAAGCTGCCCCCTCCTCCAAACCTGGCTGCCATCGGAGGCCCAAACGTGCCCTACAAAATGACATCTGCCAAGTGGGCTCTTGAGTTTGGCTTCTTGGGTGGAAGTGCCTCCTTTCAAAGCCAACTTGCCTGCGGCCCGTCCTGGGCTTTTGCCTACAAAAATTCCATAAGGACGAGGATTTCTCCCAGACCAAAGCTGCCCCCTGCTCCAAACCTGGCTGCCATCGGAGGCCCAAACGCGCCCTACAAAATGACACCTGCATTGAGGGTTCTTGAGTTTGGCTTCTTGCGGAAAAGTGCCTCCTTTCAAAGCCAACTTGCCTAACCAGCCTGCAGCCCATTCTGGGCTTTTGCCTACAAAAATTCCATAAGGACGATGATTTCTCCCAGACCAAAGCTGCCCCCTCCTCCAAACCTGGCTGCCATCGGAGGCCCAAACGTGCCCTACAAAATGACATCTGCCAAGTGGGCTCTTGAGTTTGGCTTCTTGGGTGGAAGTGCCTCCTTTCAAAGCCAACTTGCCTGCGGCCCGTCCTGGGCTTTTGCCTACAAAAATTCCATAAGGACGAGGATTTCTCCCAGACCAAAGCTGCCCCCTCCTCCAAACCTGGCTGCCATCGGAGGCCCAAACGCGCCCTACAAAATGACATCTGCCAAGTGGGCTCTTGAGTTTGGCTTCTTGCGGAAAAGTGCCTCCTTTCAAAGCCAACTAGCCTAACTAGCCTGCGGCCCATTCTGGGCTTTTACCTACAAAAATTCCATAAGGACGAGGATTTCTCCCAGAACAAAGCTGCCCCCTCCTCCAAACCTGGCTGCCATCGGAGGCCCAAACGCGCCCTACAAAATGACATCTGCCAAGTGGGCTCTTGAGTTTGGCTTCTTGGGGGAAAGTGCCTCCTTTCAAAGCCAACTTGCCTGCGTCCCGTCCTGGGCTTTTGCCTACAAAAATTCCATAAGAACGAGGATTTCTCCCAGACCAAAGCTGCCCCCTCCTCCAAACCTGGCTGCCATCGGAGGCCCAAACGCGCCCTAGAAAATGACATCTGCATTGTGGGTTCTTGAGTTTGGCTTCTTGGGGAAAAGTGCCTCCTTTCGGAGCCAACTTGCCTAACTTGCCTGCGGCCCGTCCTGCGCTTTTGAGTACAAAAATTCCATAAGGACGAGGATTTCTCCCAGACCAAAGCTGCCCCCTCCTCCAAACCTGGCTGCCATCGGAGGCCCAAACGCGCCCTACAAAATGACATCTGCCAAGTGGGCTCTTGAGTTTGGCTTCTTGGGGAAAAGTGCCTCCTTTCAAAGCCGACTTGCCTAACTAGCCTGCAGCCCATTCTGGGCTTTTGCCTACAAAAATTCCAGAAGGACAAGGATTTCTCCCAGACCAAAGCTGCCCCCTCCTCCAAACCTGGCTGCCATCGGAGGCCCAAACGCGCCCTACAAAATGACATCTGCCAAGTGGGCTCTTGAGTTTGGCTTCTTGGGGAAAAGTGACTCCTTTCAAAACCAACTTGCCTGCGTCCCGTCCCGGACGTTTGCTACAAAAATTCCATAAGGACGAGGATTCCTCCCAGACCAAAGCTGCCCCCTCCGCCAAACCTGGCTGCCATCGGAGGCCCAAACGCGCCCTACAAAATGACATCTGCCAAGCGGGCTCTTGAGTTTGGCTTCTTCGGGAAAAGTGCCTCCTTTCGGAGTCAACTTGCCGGCGGCCCATGCAGGGCTTTTGCCTCCAAAAATTCCCTAAGGACGAGGATTTCTCCCAGACCAAAGCTGCCCCCTCCTCCAAACCTGGCTGCCATCGGAGGCCCAAACGCGCCCCACAAAATGACATCTGCATTGAGGGTTCTGGAGTTTGGCTTCTTGGGGAAAAGTGCCTCCTTTCGGAGCCAACTTGCCTAACTTGCCTGCGGCCCGTCCTGGGCTTTTGCCTCCAAAAATTCCATAAGGACGAGGATTTCTCCCAGACCAAAGCTGCCCCCTCCTCCAAACCTGGCTGCCATCGGAGGCCCAAACGCGCCCCACAAAATGACACCTGCATTGAGGGTTCTTGAGTTTGGCTTCCTGGGGAAAAGTGCCTCCTTTCAAAACCAACTTGCCTGTGTCCCGTCCCGGGCTTTTGCTACAAAAATTCCATAAGGACGAGGATTCCTCCCAGACCAAAGCTGCCCCCTCCTCCAAACCTGGCTGCCATCGGAGGCCCAAACGTGCCCTACAAAATGACATCTGCCAAGTGGGCTCTTGAGTTTGGCTTCTTGGGTGGAAGTGCCTCCTTTCAAAGCCAACTTGCCTGCGGCACGTCCTGGGCTTTTCCCTACAAAAATTCCATAAGGACGAGGATTTCTCCCAGACCAAAGCTGCCCCCTCCTCCAAACCTGGCTGCCATCGGAGGCCCAAACGCGCCCTACAAAATGACATCTGCCAAGTGGGCTCTTGAGTTTGGCTTCTTGCGGAAAAGTGCCTCCTTTCAAAGCCAACTTACCTAACTAGCCTGCGGCCCGTGCTGGGCTTTAGACTACAAAAATTCCATAAGGACGAGGATTTCTCCCAGACCAAAGCTGCCCCCTCCTCCAAACCTGGCTGCCATCGGAGGCCCAAACGCGCCCCACAAAATGACATCTGCATTGAGGGTTCTTGAGTTTGGCTTCTTGGGGAAAAGTGCCTCCTTTCGGAGTCAACTTGCCTAACTTTCCTGCGGCCCATGTGGGGTTTTTGCCTACAAATATTCCATAAGGACGAGGATTTCTCCCAGACCAAAGCTGCCCCCTCCTCCAAACCTGGCTGACATCGGAGGCCCAAACGCGCCCTACAAAATGACACCTGCCAAGTCGGCTCTTGAGTTTGGCTTCTTGGGGAAAAGTGACTCCTTTCAAAACCAACTTGCCTGCGTCCCGTCCTGGGCTTTTGCTACAAAAATTCCATAAGGACGAGGATTCCTCCCAGACCAAAGCTGCCCCCTCCTCCAAACCTGGCTGCCATCGGAGGCCCAAACGCGCCCTACAAAATGACATCTGCCAAGTGGGCTCTTGAGTTTGGCTTTCTGGGGAAAAGTGCCTCCTTTCGGAGTCAACTTGCCTGCGGCTCATGCAGGGGTTTTGCCTCCAAAAATTCCATAAGGACGAGGATTTCTCCCAGACCAAAGCTGCCCCCTCCTCCAAACCTGGCTGCCATCGGAGGCCCAAACGCGCCCTACAAAATGACACCTGCCAAGTGGGCTCTTGAGTTTGGCTTCTTGCGGAAAAGTGCCTCCTTTCGGAGTCAACTTGCCGGCGGCCCATGCAGGGCTTTTGAGTACAAAAATTCCATAAGGACGAGGATTTCTCCCAGAACAAAGCTGCCCCCTCCTCCAAACCTGGCTGCCATCGGAGGCCCAAACGCGCCCTACAAAATGACATCTGCATTGTGGGTTCTTGAGTTTGGCTTCTTGGGGAAAAGTGCCTCCTTTCGGAGCCAACTTGCCTAACTTGCCTGCGGCCCGTCCTGGGCTTTAGAGTACAAAAATTCCATAAGGACGAGGATTTCTCCCAGACCAAAGCTGCCCCCTCCTCCAAACCTGGCTGCCATCGGAGGCCCAAACGCGCCCTACAAAATGACACCTGCCAAGTGGGCTCTTGAGTTTGGCTTCTTGGGGAAAAGTGCCTCCTTTCAAAGCCAACTTGCCTAACTTGCCTGCGGCCCGTCCTGGGCTTTTGCCTACAAAAATTCCATAAGGACGAGGATTTCTCCCAGACCAAAGCTGCTCCCTCCTCCAAACCTGGCTGCCATCGGAGGCCCAAACGCGCCCTACAAAATGACATCTGCCAAGTGGGCTCTTGAGTTTGGCTTCTTGGGGAAAAGTGACTCCTTTCAAAACCAACTTGCCTGCGTCCCGTCCCGGACGTTTGCTACAAAAATTCCATAAGGACGAGGATTCCTCCCAGACCAAAGCTGCCCCCTCCGCCAAACCTGGCTGCCATCGGAGGCCCAAACGCGCCCTACAAAATGACATCTGCCAAGCGGGCTCTTGAGTTTGGCTTCTTGGGGAAAAGTGCCTCCTTTCGGAGTCAACTTGCCGGCGGCCCATGCAGGGCTTTTACCTCCAAAAATTCCATAAGGACGAGGATTTCTCCCAGACCAAAGCTGCCCCCTCCTCCAAACCTGGCTGCCATCAGAGGCCCAAACGCGCCCTACAAAATGACATCTGCCAAGTGGGCTCTTGAGTTTGGCTTCTTGGGGAAAAGTGCCTCCTTTCGGAGCCAAATTGCCTAACTTGCCTGCGGCCCGTCCTGGGCTTTTGCCTCCAAAAATTCCAGAAGGACGAGGATTGCTCCCAGACCAAAGCTGCTCCCTCCTCCAAACCTGGCTGGCATCGGAGGCCCAAACGCGCCCCACAAAATGACACCTGCATTGAGGGTTCTTGAGTTTGGCTTCCTGGGGAAAAGTGCCTCCTTTCGGAGTCAACTTGCCTGCGGCCCATGCAGGGCTTTTGCCTCCAAAAATTCCATAAGGACGAGGATTTCTCCCAGACCAAAGCTGCCCCCTCCTCCAAACCTGGCTGCCATCGGAGGCCCAAACGCGCCCCACCAAATGACACCTGCATTGAGGGTTCTTGAGTTTGGCTTCCTGGGGAAAAGTGCCTCCTTTCGGAGTCAACTTGCCTGCGGCCCATGCAGGGCTTTTGTCTACAAAAATTCCATAAGGACGAGGATTTCTCCCAGACCAAAGCTGCCCCCTCCTCCAAACCTGGCTGCCATCGGAGGCCCAAACGTGCCCTACAAAATGACAACTGCCAAGTGGGCTCTTGAGTTTGGCTTCTTGGGTGGAAGTGCCTCCTTTCAAAGCCAACTTGCCTGCGGCACGTCCTGGGCTTTTGCCTCCAAAAATTCCAGAAGGACGAGGATTTCTCCCAGACCAAAGCTGCCCCCTCCTCCAAACCTGGCTGCCATCGGAGGCCCAAACGCGCCCTACAAAATGACATCTGCCAAGTGGGCTCTTGAGTTTGGCTTCTTGCGGAAAAGTGCCTCCTTTCAAAGCGAACTTGCCTAACTAGCCTGCGGCCCGTGCTGGGCTTTAGACTACAAAAATTCCAGAAGGACGAGGATTTCTCCCAGACCAAAGCTGCCCCCTCCTCCAAACCTGGCTGCCATCGGAGGCCCAAACGCGCCCCACAAAATGACACCTGCATTGAGGGTTCTTGAGTTTAGCTTCCTGGGGAAAAGTGCCTCCTTTCGGAGTCAACTTGCCTAACTTGCCTGCGGCCCATGTGGGGTTTTTGCCTACAAAAATTCCATAAGCACGAGGATTTCTCCCAGACCAAAGCTGCCCCCTCCTCCAAACCTGGCTGCCATCGGAGGCCCAAACGCGCCCTACAAAATGACACCTGCCAAGTCGGCTCTTGAGTTTGGCTTCTTGGGGAAAAGTGACTCCTTTCAAAACCAACTTGCCTGCGTCCCGTCCTGGGCTTTTGCTACAAAAATTCCATAAGGACGAGGATTCCTCCCAGACCAAAGCTGCCCCCTCCTCCAAACCTGGCTGCCATCGGAGGCCCAAACGCGCCCTAGAAAATGACACCTGCCAAGTGGGCTCTTGAGTTTGGCTTCTTGGGGAAAAGTGACTCCTTTCAAAACCAACTTGCCTGCGTCCCGTCCTGGGCTTTTGCTACAAAAATTCCAGAAGGACGAGGATTCCTCCCAGACCAAAGCTGCCCCCTCCTCCAAACCTGGCTGCCATCGGAGGCCCAAACGCGCCCTACAAAATGACATCTGCCAAGTGGGCTCTTGAGTTTGGCTTTCTGGGGAAAAGTGCCTCCTTTCGGAGTCAACTTGCCTGCGGCTCATGCAGGGGTTTTGCCTCCAAAAATTCCAGAAGGACGAGGATTTCTCCCAGACCAAAGCTGCCCCCTCCTCCAAACCTGGCTGCCATCGGAGGCCCAAACGCGCCCTACAAAATGACACCTGCCAAGTGGGCTCTTGAGTTTGGCTTCTTGGGGAAAATTGCCTCCTTTCGGAGTCAACTTGCCGGCGGCCCGTCCTGGGCTTTTGAGTACAAAAATTCCATAAGGACGAGGATTTCTCCCAGACCAAAGCTGCCCCCTCCTCCAAACCTGGCTGCCATCGGAGGCCCAAACGCGCCCTACAAAATGACACCTGCCAAGTGGGCTCTTGAGTTTGGCTTCTTGGGGAAAAGTGCCTCCTTTCAAAGCCAACTTGCCTAACTTGCCTGCGGCCCGTCCTGGGCTTTTGCCTACAAAAATTCCAGAAGGACAAGGATTTCTCCCAGACCAAAGCTGCTCCCTCCTCCAAACCTGGCTGCCATCGGAGGCCCAAACGCGCCCTACAAAATGACATCTGCCAAGTGGGCTCTTGAGTTTGGCTTCTTGGGGAAAAGTGACTCCTTTCAAAACCAACTTGCCTGCGTCCCGTCCCGGACGTTTGCTACAAAAATTCCATAAGGACGAGGATTCCTCCCAGACCAAAGCTGCCCCCTCCGCCAAACCTGGCTGCCATCGGAGGCCCAAACGCGCCCTACAAAATGACATCTGCCAAGCGGGCTCTTGAGTTTGGCTTCTTGGGGAAAATTGCCTCCTTTCGGAGTCAACTTGCCGGCGGCCCATGCAGGGCTTTTGCCTACAAAAATTCCATAAGGACGAGGATTTCTCCCAGACCAAAGCTGCCCCCTCCTCCAAACCTGGCTGCCATCGGAGGCCCAAACGCGCCCTACAAAATGACACCTGCCAAGTGGGCTCTTGAGTTTGGCTTCTTGGGGAAAAGTGCCTCCTTTCGGAGCCAACTTGCCTAACTAGCCTGCGGCCTGTGCTGGGCTTTTGCCTACAAAAATTCCAGAAGGACGAGGATTTCTCCCAGACCAAAGCTGCCCCCTCCTCCAAACCTGGCTGCCATCAGAGGCCCAAACGCGCCCTACAAAATGACATCTGCCAAGTGGGCTCTTGAGTTTGGCTTCTTGGGGAAAAGTGCCTCCTTTCGGAGCCAAATTGCCTAACTTGCCTGCGGCCCGTCCTGGGCTTTTGCCTACAAAAATTCCAGAAGGACGAGGATTTCTCCCAGACCAAAGCTGCCCCCTCCTCCAAACCTGGCTGCCATCGGAGGCCCAAACGCGCCCCACAAAATGACACCTGCATTGAGGGTTCTTGAGTTTGGCTTCCTGGGGAAAAGTGCCTCCTTTCGGAGTCAACTTGCCTGCGGCCCATGCAGGGCTTTTGCCTCCAAAAATTCCAGAAGGACGAGGATTTCTCCCAGACCAAAGCTGCCCCCTCCTCCAAACCTGGCTGCCATCGGAGGCCCAAACGTGCCCTACAAAATGACACCTGCCAAGTGGGCTCTTGAGTTTGGCTTCTTGGGTGGAAGTGCCTCCTTTCAAAGCCAACTTGCCTAACTTGCCTGCGGCCCATGTGGGGTTTTTGCCTACAAAAATTCCATAAGGACGAGGATTTCTCCCAGAACAAAGCTGCCCCCTCCTCCAAACCTGGCTGACATCGGAGGCCCAAACGCGCCCTACAAAATGACACCTGCCAAGTGGGCTCTTGAGTTTGGCTTCTTGGGGAAAAGTGACTCCTTTCAAAACCAACTTGCCTGCGTCCCGTCCTGGGCTTTTGCTACAAAAATTCCATAAGGACGAGGATTCCTCCCAGACCAAAGCTGCCCCCTCCTCCAAACCTGGCTGCCATCGGAGGCCCAAACGCGCCCTACAAAATGACATCTGCCAAGTGGGCTCTTGAGTTTGGCTTTCTGGGGAAAAGTGCCTCCTTTCGGAGTCAACTTGCCTGCGGCTCATGCAGGGCTTTTGCCTACAAAAATTCCAGAAGGACGAGGATTTCTCCCAGACCAAAGCTGCCCCCTCCTCCAAACCTGGCTGCCATCGGAGGCCCAAACGCGCCCTACAAAATGACACCTGCCAAGTGGGCTCTTGAGTTTGGCTTCTTGGGGAAAAGTGCCTCCTTTCGGAGCCAACTTGCCTAACTTGCCTGCGGCCCGTGCTGGGCTTTTGAGTACAAAAATTCCATAAGGACGAGGATTTCTCCCAGACCAAAGCTGCCCCCTCCTCCAAACCTGGCTGCCATCGGAGGCCCAAACGCGCCCTACAAAATGACACCTGCCAAGTGGGCTCTTGAGTTTGGCTTCTTGGGGAAAAGTGCCTCCTTTCAAAGCCAACTTGCCTAACTTGCCTGCGGCCCGTCCTGGGCTTTTGCCTACAAAAATTCCAGAAGGACAAGGATTTCTCCCAGACCAAAGCTGCTCCCTCCTCCAAACCTGGCTGCCATCGGAGGCCCAAACGCGCCCTACAAAATGACATCTGCCAAGTGGGCTCTTGAGTTTGGCTTCTTGGGGAAAAGTGACTCCTTTCAAAACCAACTTGCCTGCGTCCCGTCCCGGACGTTTGCTACAAAAATTCCATAAGGACGAGGATTCCTCCCAGACCAAAGCTGCCCCCTCCTCCAAACCTGGCTGCCATCGGAGGCCCAAACGCGCCCTACAAAATGACATCTGCCAAGCGGGCTCTTGAGTTTGGCTTCTTGGGGAAAAGTGCCTCCTTTCGGAGTCAACTTGCCGGCGGCCCATGCAGGGCTTTTGCCTCCAAAAATTCCATAAGGACGAGGATTTCTCCCAGACCAAAGCTGCCCCCTCCTCCAAACCTGGCTGCCATCGGAGGCCCAAACGCGCCCTACAAAATGACACCTGCCAAGTGGGCTCTTGAGTTTGGCTTCTTGGGGAAAAGTGCCTCCTTTCGGAGCCAACTTGCCTAACTAGCCTGCGGCCTGTGCTGGGCTTTTGCCTACAAAAATTCCAGAAGGACGAGGATTTCTCCCAGACCAAAGCTGCCCCCTCCTCCAAACCTGGCTGCCATCAGAGGCCCAAACGCGCCCTACAAAATGACATCTGCCAAGTGGGCTCTTGAGTTTGGCTTCTTGGGGAAAAGTGCCTCCTTTCGGAGCCAAATTGCCTAACTTGCCTGCGGCCCGTCCTGGGCTTTTGCCTCCAAAAATTCCAGAAGGACGAGGATTTCTCCCAGACCAAAGCTGCCCCCTCCTCCAAACCTGGCTGCCATCGGAGGCCCAAACGCGCCCCACAAAATGACACCTGCATTGAGGGTTCTTGAGTTTGGCTTCCTGGGGAAAAGTGCCTCCTTTCGGAGTCAACTTGCCTGCGGCCCATGCAGGGCTTTTGCCTACAAAAATTCCAGAAGGACGAGGATTTCTCCCAGACCAAAGCTGCCCCCTCCTCCAAACCTGGCTGCCATCGGAGGCCCAAACGTGCCCTACAAAATGACACCTGCCAAGTGGGCTCTTGAGTTTGGCTTCTTGGGTGGAAGTGCCTCCTTTCAAAGCCAACTTGCCTAACTTGCCTGCGGCCCATGTGGGGTTTTTGCCTACAAAAATTCCATAAGGACGAGGATTTCTCCCAGACCAAAGCTGCCCCCTCCTCCAAACCTGGCTGCCATCGGAGGCCCAAACGCGCCCTACAAAATGACACCTGCCAAGTGGGCTCTTGAGTTTGGCTTCTTGGGGAAAAGTGACTCCTTTCAAAACCAACTTGCCTGCGTCCCGTCCTGGGCTTTTGCTACAAAAATTCCATAAGGACGAGGATTCCTCCCAGACCAAAGCTGCCCCCTCCTCCAAACCTGGCTGCCATCGGAGGCCCAAACGCGCCCTACAAAATGACATCTGCCAAGTGGGCTCTTGAGTTTGGCTTTCTGGGGAAAAGTGCCTCCTTTCGGAGTCAACTTGCCTGCGGCTCATGCAGGGCTTTTGCCTACAAAAATTCCATAAGGACGAGGATTTCTCCCAGACCAAAGCTGCCCCCTCCTCCAAACCTGGCTGCCATCGGAGGCCCAAACGCGCCCTACAAAATGACACCTGCCAAGTGGGCTCTTGAGTTTGGCTTCTTGGGGAAAAGTGCCTCCTTTCAAAGCCAACTTGCCTAACTTGCCTGCGGCCCGTCCTGGGCTTTTGAGTACAAAAATTCCATAAGGACGAGGATTTCTCCCAGACCAAAGCTGCTCCCTCCTCCAAACCTGGCTGCCATCAGAGGCCCAAACGCGCCCTACAAAATGACATCTGCCAAGTGGGCTCTTGAGTTTGGCTTCTTGGGGAAAAGTGCCTCCTTTCGGAGCCAAATTGCCTAACTTGCCTGCGGCCCGTCCTGGGCTTTTGCCTCCAAAAATTCCAGAAGGACGAGGATTTCTCCCAGACCAAAGCTGCCCCCTCCTCCAAACCTGGCTGCCATCGGAGGCCCAAACGCGCCCCACAAAATGACACCTGCATTGAGGGTTCTTGAGTTTGGCTTCCTGGGGAAAAGTGCCTCCTTTCGGAGTCAACTTGCCTGCGGCCCATGCAGGGCTTTTGCCTCCAAAAATTCCAGAAGGACGAGGATTTCTCCCAGACCAAAGCTGCCCCCTCCTCCAAACCTGGCTGCCATCGGAGGCCCAAACGTGCCCTACAAAATGACACCTGCCAAGTGGGCTCTTGAGTTTGGCTTCTTGGGTGGAAGTGCCTCCTTTCAAAGCCAACTTGCCTAACTTGCCTGCGGCCCATGTGGGGTTTTTGCCTACAAAAATTCCATAAGGACGAGGATTTCTCCCAGACCAAAGCTGCCCCCTCCTCCAAACCTGGCTGACATCGGAGGCCCAAACGCGCCCTACAAAATGACACCTGCCAAGTGGGCTCTTGAGTTTGGCTTCTTGGGGAAAAGTGACTCCTTTCAAAACCAACTTGCCTGCGTCCCGTCCTGGGCTTTTGCTACAAAAATTCCATAAGGACGAGGATTCCTCCCAGACCAAAGCTGCCCCCTCCTCCAAACCTGGCTGCCATCGGAGGCCCAAACGCGCCCTACAAAATGACATCTGCCAAGTGGGCTCTTGAGTTTGGCTTTCTGGGGAAAAGTGCCTCCTTTCGGAGTCAACTTGCCTGCGGCTCATGCAGGGCTTTTGCCTACAAAAATTCCATAAGGACGAGGATTTCTCCCAGACCAAAGCTGCCCCCTCCTCCAAACCTGGCTGCCATCGGAGGCCCAAACGCGCCCTACAAAATGACACCTGCCAAGTGGGCTCTTGAGTTTGGCTTCTTGGGGAAAATTGCCTCCTTTCGGAGTCAACTTGCCGGCGGCCCATGCAGGGCTTTTGCCTACAAAAATTCCATAAGGACGAGGATTTCTCCCAGAACAAAGCTGCCCCCTCCTCCAAACCCGGCTACCATCGGAGGCCCAAACGCGCCCTACAAAATGACATCTGCATTGTGGGTTCTTGAGTTTGGCTTCTTGGGGAAAAGTGCCTCCTTTCGGAGCCAACTTGCCTAACTTGCCTGCGGCCCGTGCTGGGCTTTTGAGTACAAAAATTCCATAAGGACGAGGATTTCTCCCAGACCAAAGCTGCCCCCTCCTCCAAACCTGGCTGCCATCGGAGGCCCAAACGCGCCCTACAAAATGACACCTGCCAAGTGGGCTCTTGAGTTTGGCTTCTTGGGGAAAAGTGCCTCCTTTCAAAGCCAACTTGCCTAACTTGCCTGCGGCCCGTCCTGGGCTTTTGCCTACAAAAATTCCAGAAGGACAAGGATTTCTCCCAGACCAAAGCTGCTCCCTCCTCCAAACCTGGCTGCCATCGGAGGCCCAAACGCGCCCTACAAAATGACATCTGCCAAGTGGGCTCTTGAGTTTGGCTTCTTGGGGAAAAGTGACTCCTTTCAAAACCAACTTGCCTGCGTCCCGTCCCGGACGTTTGCTACAAAAATTCCATAAGGACGAGGATTCCTCCCAGACCAAAGCTGCCCCCTCCTCCAAACCTGGCTGCCATCGGAGGCCCAAACGCGCCCTACAAAATGACATCTGCCAAGCGGGCTCTTGAGTTTGGCTTCTTGGGGAAAAGTGCCTCCTTTCGGAGTCAACTTGCCGGCGGCCCATGCAGGGCTTTTGCCTCCAAAAATTCCATAAGGACGAGGATTTCTCCCAGACCAAAGCTGCCCCCTCCTCCAAACCTGGCTGCCATCGGAGGCCCAAACGCGCCCTACAAAATGACACCTGCCAAGTGGGCTCTTGAGTTTGGCTTCTTGGGGAAAAGTGCCTCCTTTCGGAGCCAACTTGCCTAACTAGCCTGCGGCCTGTGCTGGGCTTTTGCCTACAAAAATTCCAGAAGGACGAGGATTTCTCCCAGACCAAAGCTGCCCCCTCCTCCAAACCTGGCTGCCATCAGAGGCCCAAACGCGCCCTACAAAATGACATCTGCCAAGTGGGCTCTTGAGTTTGGCTTCTTGGGGAAAAGTGCCTCCTTTCGGAGCCAAATTGCCTAACTTGCCTGCGGCCCGTCCTGGGCTTTTGCCTACAAAAATTCCAGAAGGACGAGGATTTCTCCCAGACCAAAGCTGCCCCCTCCTCCAAACCTGGCTGCCATCGGAGGCCCAAACGCGCCCCACAAAATGACACCTGCATTGAGGGTTCTTGAGTTTGGCTTCCTGGGGAAAAGTGCCTCCTTTCGGAGTCAACTTGCCTGCGGCCCATGCAGGGCTTTTGCCTACAAAAATTCCAGAAGGACGAGGATTTCTCCCAGACCAAAGCTGCCCCCTCCTCCAAACCTGGCTGCCATCGGAGGCCCAAACGTGCCCTACAAAATGACACCTGCCAAGTGGGCTCTTGAGTTTGGCTTCTTGGGTGGAAGTGCCTCCTTTCAAAGCCAACTTGCCTAACTTGCCTGCGGCCCATGTGGGGTTTTTGCCTACAAAAATTCCATAAGGACGAGGATTTCTCCCAGACCAAAGCTGCCCCCTCCTCCAAACCTGGCTGCCATCGGAGGCCCAAACGCGCCCTACAAAATGACACCTGCCAAGTGGGCTCTTGAGTTTGGCTTCTTGGGGAAAAGTGACTCCTTTCAAAACCAACTTGCCTGCGTCCCGTCCTGGGCTTTTGCTACAAAAATTCCATAAGGACGAGGATTCCTCCCAGACCAAAGCTGCCCCCTCCTCCAAACCTGGCTGCCATCGGAGGCCCAAACGCGCCCTACAAAATGACATCTGCCAAGTGGGCTCTTGAGTTTGGCTTTCTGGGGAAAAGTGCCTCCTTTCGGAGTCAACTTGCCTGCGGCTCATGCAGGGCTTTTGCCTACAAAAATTCCATAAGGACGAGGATTTCTCCCAGACCAAAGCTGCCCCCTCCTCCAAACCTGGCTGCCATCGGAGGCCCAAACGCGCCCTACAAAATGACACCTGCCAAGTGGGCTCTTGAGTTTGGCTTCTTGGGGAAAAGTGCCTCCTTTCAAAGCCAACTTGCCTAACTTGCCTGCGGCCCGTCCTGGGCTTTTGAGTACAAAAATTCCATAAGGACGAGGATTTCTCCCAGACCAAAGCTGCTCCCTCCTCCAAACCTGGCTGCCATCGGAGGCCCAAACGCGCCCTACAAAATGACATCTGCCAAGTGGGCTCTTGAGTTTGGCTTCTTGGGGAAAAGTGACTCCTTTCAAAACCAACTTGCCTGCGTCCCGTCCTGGGCTTTTGCTACAAAAATTCCATAAGGACGAGGATTCCTCCCAGACCAAAGCTGCACCCTCCTCCAAACCTGGCTGCCATCGGAGGCCCAAACGCGCCCTACAAAATGACATCTGCCAAGCGGGCTCTTGAGTTTGGCTTCTTGGGGAAAAGTGCCTCCTTTCGGAGTCAACTTGCCGGCGGCCCATGCAGGGCTTTTGCCTCCAAAAATTCCATAAGGACGAGGATTTCTCCCAGACCAAAGCTGCCCCCTCCTCCAAACCTGGCTGCCATCGGAGGCCCAAACGCGCCCTACAAAATGACACCTGCCAAGTGGGCTCTTGAGTTTGGCTTCTTGGGGAAAAGTGCCTCCTTTCGGAGCCAACTTGCCTAACTAGCCTGCGGCCTGTGCTGGGCTTTTGCCTACAAAAATTCCAGAAGGACGAGGATTTCTCCCAGACCAAAGCTGCCCCCTCCTCCAAACCTGGCTGCAATCAGAGGCCCAAACGCGCCCTACAAAATGGCATCTGCCAAGTGGGCTCTTGAGTTTGGCTTCTTGGGGAAAAGTGCCTCCTTTCGGAGCCAAATTGCCTAACTTGCCTGCGGCCCGTCCTGGGCTTTTGCCTCCAAAAATTCCAGAAGGACGAGGATTTCTCCCAGACCAAAGCTGCTCCCTCCTCCAAACCTGGCTGCCATCGGAGGCCCAAACGCGCCCCACAAAATGACACCTGCATTGAGGGTTCTTGAGTTTGGCTTCCTGGGGAAAAGTGCCTCCTTTCGGAGTCAACTTGCCTGCGGCCCATGCAGGGCTTTTGCCTACAAAAATTCCAGAAGGACGAGGATTTCTCCCAGACCAAAGCTGCCCCCTCCTCCAAACCTGGCTGCCATCGGAGGCCCAAACGTGCCCTACAAAATGACACCTGCCAAGTGGGCTCTTGAGTTTGGCTTCTTGGGTGGAAGTGCCTCCTTTCAAAGCCAACTTGCCTAACTTGCCTGCGGCCCATGTGGGGTTTTTGCCTACAAAAATTCCATAAGGACGAGGATTTCTCCCAGACCAAAGCTGCCCCCTCCTCCAAACCTGGCTGCCATCGGAGGCCCAAACGCGCCCTACAAAATGACACCTGCCAAGTGGGCTCTTGAGTTTGGCTTCTTGGGGAAAAGTGACTCCTTTCAAAACCAACTTGCCTGCGTCCCGTCCTGGGCTTTTGCTACAAAAATTCCATAAGGACGAGGATTCCTCCCAGACCAAAGCTGCCCCCTCCTCCAAACCTGGCTGCCATCGGAGGCCCAAACGCGCCCTACAAAATGACATCTGCCAAGTGGGCTCTTGAGTTTGGCTTTCTGGGGAAAAGTGCCTCCTTTCGGAGTCAACTTGCCTGCGGCTCATGCAGGGCTTTTGCCTACAAAAATTCCATAAGGACGAGGATTTCTCCCAGACCAAAGCTGCCCCCTCCTCCAAACCTGGCTGCCATCGGAGGCCCAAACGCGCCCTACAAAATGACACCTGCCAAGTGGGCTCTTGAGTTTGGCTTCTTGGGGAAAAGTGCCTCCTTTCAAAGCCAACTTGCCTAACTTGCCTGCGGCCCGTCCTGGGCTTTTGAGTACAAAAATTCCATAAGGACGAGGATTTCTCCCAGACCAAAGCTGCTCCCTCCTCCAAACCTGGCTGCCATCGGAGGCCCAAACGCGCCCTACAAAATGACATCTGCCAAGTGGGCTCTTGAGTTTGGCTTCTTGGGGAAAAGTGACTCCTTTCAAAACCAACTTGCCTGCGTCCCGTCCTGGGCTTTTGCTACAAAAATTCCATAAGGACGAGGATTCCTCCCAGACCAAAGCTGCACCCTCCTCCAAACCTGGCTGCCATCGGAGGCCCAAACGCGCCCTACAAAATGACATCTGCCAAGCGGGCTCTTGAGTTTGGCTTCTTGGGGAAAAGTGCCTCCTTTCGGAGTCAACTTGCCGGCGGCCCATGCAGGGCTTTTGCCTCCAAAAATTCCATAAGGACGAGGATTTCTCCCAGACCAAAGCTGCCCCCTCCTCCAAACCTGGCTGCCATCGGAGGCCCAAACGCGCCCTACAAAATGACACCTGCCAAGTGGGCTCTTGAGTTTGGCTTCTTGGGGAAAAGTGCCTCCTTTCGGAGCCAACTTGCCTAACTAGCCTGCGGCCTGTGCTGGGCTTTTGCCTACAAAAATTCCAGAAGGACGAGGATTTCTCCCAGACCAAAGCTGCCCCCTCCTCCAAACCTGGCTGCAATCAGAGGCCCAAACGCGCCCTACAAAATGGCATCTGCCAAGTGGGCTCTTGAGTTTGGCTTCTTGGGGAAAAGTGCCTCCTTTCGGAGCCAAATTGCCTAACTTGCCTGCGGCCCGTCCTGGGCTTTTGCCTCCAAAAATTCCAGAAGGACGAGGATTTCTCCCAGACCAAAGCTGCTCCCTCCTCCAAACCTGGCTGCCATCGGAGGCCCAAACGCGCCCCACAAAATGACACCTGCATTGAGGGTTCTTGAGTTTGGCTTCCTGGGGAAAAGTGCCTCCTTTCGGAGTCAACTTGCCTGCGGCCCATGCAGGGCTTTTGCCTACAAAAATTCCAGAAGGACGAGGATTTCTCCCAGACCAAAGCTGCCCCCTCCTCCAAACCTGGCTGCCATCGGAGGCCCAAACGTGCCCTACAAAATGACACCTGCCAAGTGGGCTCTTGAGTTTGGCTTCTTGGGTGGAAGTACCTCCTTTCAAAGCCAACTTGCCTGCGGCCCGTCCTGGGCTTTTGTCTACAAAAATTCCATAAGGACGAGGATTTCTCCCAGACCAAAGCTGCCCCCTCCTCCAAACCTGGCTGCCATCGGAGGCCGAAACGCGCCCTACAAAATGACACCTGCCAAGTGGGCTCTTGAGTTTGGCTTCTTGGGGAAAATTGCCTCCTTTCGGAGTCAACTTGCCGGCGGCCCATGCAGGGCTTTTGCCTACAAAAATTCCATAAGGACGAGGATTTCTCCCAGAACAAAGCTGCCCCCTCCTCCAAACCTGGCTGCCATCGGAGGCCCAAACGCGCCCTACAAAATGACATCTGCATTGTGGGTTCTTGAGTTTGGCTTCTTGGGGAAAAGTGCCTCCTTTCGGAGCCAACTTGCCTAACTTGCCTGCGGCCCG
Source organism: Cinclus cinclus (assembly GCF_963662255.1). Classification (NCBI taxonomy): domain Eukaryota; kingdom Metazoa; phylum Chordata; class Aves; order Passeriformes; family Cinclidae; genus Cinclus; species Cinclus cinclus. The sequence continues at coordinate 302,504 of NW_026912094.1, read as the reverse complement.
TCCTGGGCTTTTGTGTACAAAAATTCCATAAGGACGAGGATTTCTCCCAGACCAAAGCTGCCCCCTCCTCCAAACCTGGCTGCCATCGGAGGCCCAAACGCGCCCTACAAAATGACACCTGCCAAGTGGGCTCTTGAGTTTGGCTTCTTGGGGAAAAGTACCTCCTTTCAAAGCCAACTTGCCTAACTTGCCTGCGGCCCGTCCTGGGCTTTTGCCTACAAAAATTCCAGAAGGACAAGGATTTCTCCCAGACCAAAGCTGCTCCCTCCTCCAAACCTGGCTGCCATCGGAGGCCCAAACGCGCCCTACAAAATGACATCTGCCAAGTGGGCTCTTGAGTTTGGCTTCTTGGGGAAAAGTGACTCCTTTCAAAACCAACTTGCCTGCGTCCCGTCCCGGACGTTTGCCTCCAAAAATTCCATAAGGACGAGGATTTCTCCCAGACCAAAGCTGCCCCCTCCTCCAAACCTGGCTGCCATCGGAGGCCCAAACGCGCCCTACAAAATGACACCTGCCAAGTGGGCTCTTGAGTTTGGCTTCTTGGGGAAAAGTGCCTCCTTTCAAAGCCAACTTGCCTAACTAGCCTGCGGCCTGTGCTGGGCTTTTGCCTACAAAAATTCCATAAGGACGAGGATTTCTCCCAGACCAAAGCTGCCCCCTCCTCCAAACCTGGCTGCCATCGGAGGCCCAAACGCGCCCTACAAAATGACACCTGCCAAGTGGGCTCTTGAGTTTGGCTTCTTGGGGAAAAGTGCCTCCTTTCGGAGCCAACTTGCCTAACTAGCCTGCGGCCTGTGCTGGGCTTTTGCCTCCAAAAATTCCAGAAGGACGAGGATTTCTCCCAGACCAAAGCTGCTCCCTCCTCCAAACCTGGCTGCCATCGGAGGCCCAAACGCGCCCCACAAAATGACACCTGCATTGAGGGTTCTTGAGTTTGGCTTCCTGGGGAAAAGTGCCTCCTTTCGGAGTCAACTTGCCTGCGGCCCATGCAGGGCTTTTGCCTACAAAAATTCCAGAAGGACGAGGATTTCTCCCAGACCAAAGCTGCCCCCTCCTCCAAACCTGGCTGCCATCGGAGGCCCAAACGCGCCCCACCAAATGACACCTGCATTGAGGGTTCTTGAGTTTGGCTTCCTGGGGAAAAGTGCCTCCTTTCGGAGTCAACTTGCCTGCGGCCCATGCAGGGCTTTTGCCTACAAAAATTCCAGAAGGACGAGGATTTCTCCCAGACCAAAGCTGCCCCCTCCTCCAAACCTGGCTGCCATCGGAGGCCCAAACGTGCCCTACAAAATGACACCTGCCAAGTGGGCTCTTGAGTTTGGCTTCTTGGGTGGAAGTGCCTCCTTTCAAAGCCAACTTGCCTGCGGCCCGTCCTGGGCTTTTGCTACAAAAATTCCATAAGGACGAGGATTTCTCCCAGACCAAAGCTGCCCCCTCCTCCAAACCTGGCTGCCATCGGAGGCCCAAACGCGCCCTACAAAATGACATCTGCCAAGTGGGCTCTTGAGTTTGGCTTCTTGCGGAAAAGTGCCTCCGTTCAAAGCCAACTTGCCTAACTAGCCTGCGGACCGTGCTGGGCTTTAGACTACAAAAATTCCATAAGGACGAGGATTTCTCCCAGACCAAAGCTGCCCCCTCCTCCAAACCTGGCTGCCATCGGAGGCCCAAACGCGCCCTACAAAATGACACCTGCCAAGTGGGCTCTTGAGTTTGGCTTCTTGGGGAAAAGTACCTCCTTTCAAAGCCAACTTGCCTAACTTGCCTGCGGCCCGTCCTGGGCTTTTGCCTACAAAAATTCCAGAAGGACAAGGATTTCTCCCAGACCAAAGCTGCTCCCTCCTCCAAACCTGGCTGCCATCGGAGGCCCAAACGCGCCCTACAAAATGACATCTGCCAAGTGGGCTCTTGAGTTTGGCTTCTTGGGGAAAAGTGACTCCTTTCAAAACCAACTTGCCTGCGTCCCGTCCCGGACGTTTGCTACAAAAATTCCATAAGGACGAGGATTTCTCCCAGACCAAAGCTGCCCCCTCCGCCAAACCTGGCTGCCATCGGAGGCCCAAACGCGCCCTACAAAATGACATCTGCCAAGCGGGCACTTGAGTTTGGCTTCTTGGGGAAAAGTGCCTCCTTTCGGAGTCAACTTGCCGGCGGCCCATGCAGGGCTTTTGCCTCCAAAAATTCCATAAGGACGAGGATTTCTCCCAGACCAAAGCTGCCCCCTCCTCCAAACCAGGCTGCCATCGGAGGCCCAAACGCGCCCTACAAAATGACACCTGCCAAGTGGGCTCTTGAGTTTGGCTTCTTGGGGAAAAGTGCCTCCTTTCGGAGCCAACTTGCCTAACTAGCCTGCGGCCTGTGCTGGGCTTTTGCCTACAAAAATTCCATAAGGACGAGGATTTCTCCCAGACCAAAGCTGCCCCCTCCTCCAAACCTGGCTGCCATCAGAGGCCCAAACGCGCCCTACAAAATGACATCTGCCAAGTGGGCTCTTGAGTTTGGCTTCTTGGGGAAAAGTGCCTCCATTCGGAGCCAAATTGCCTAAATTGCCTGCGGCCCGTCCTGGGCTTTTGCCTCCAAAAATTCCAGAAGGACGAGGATTTCTCCCAGACCAAAGCTGCCCCCTCCTCCAAACCTGGCTGCCATCGGAGGCCCAAACGCGCCCCACAAAATGACACCTGCATTGAGGGTTCTTGAGTTTGGCTTCCTGGGGAAAAGTGCCTCCTTTCGGAGTCAACTTGCCTGCGGCCCATGCAGGGCTTTTGCCTCCAAAAATTCCATAAGGACGAGGATTTCTCCCAGACCAAAGCTGCCCCCTCCTCCAAACCTGGCTGCCATCGGAGGCCCAAACGTGCCCTACAAAATGACACCTGCCAAGTGGGCTCTTGAGTTTGGCTTCTTGGGTGGAAGTGCCTCCTCTCAAAGCCAACTTGCCTGCGGCCCGTCCTGGGCTTTTGCTACAAAAATTCCATAAGGACGAGGATTTCTCCCAGACCAAAGCTGCCCCCTCCTCCAAACCTGGCTGCCATCGGAGGCCCAAACGCGCCCTACAAAATGACATTTGCCAAGTGGGCTCTTGAGTTTGGCTTCTTGCGGAAAATGCCTCCTTTCAAAGCCAACTTGCCTAACTAGCCTGCGGCCCGTGCTGGGCTTTTGACTACAAAAATTCCATAAGGACGAGGATTTCTCCCAGACCAAAGCTGCCCCCTCCTCCAAACCTGGCTGCCATCGGAGGCCGAAACGTGCCCTACAAAATGACATCTGCCAAGTGGGCTCTTGAGTTTGTCTTCTTGGGTGGAAGTACCTCCTTTCAAAGCCAACTTGCTTGCGGCCCGTCCTGGGCTTTTGCCTCCAAAAATTCCATAAGGACGAGGATTTCTCCCAGACCAAAGCTGCCCCCTCCTCCAAACCTGGCTGCCATCGGAGGCCCAAACGCGCCCCACAAAATGACACCTGCATTGAGGGTTCTTGAGTTTGGCTTCCTGGGGAAAAGTGCCTCCTTTCGGAGTCAACTTGCCTGCGGCCCATGCAGGGCTTTTGCCTACAAAAATTCCAGAAGGACGAGGATTTCTCCCAGACCAAAGCTGCCCCCTCCTCCAAACCTGGCTGCCATCGGAGGCCCAAACGTGCCCTACAAAATGACACCTGCCAAGTGGGCTCTTGAGTTTGGCTTCTTGGGTGGAAGTGCCTCCTTTCAAAGCCAACTTGCCTGCGGCCCGTCCTGGGCTTTTGCTACAAAAATTCCATAAGGACGAGGATTTCTCCCAGACCAAAGCTGCCCCCTCCTCCAAACCTGGCTGCCATCGGAGGCCCAAACGCGCCCTACAAAATGACATCTGCCAAGTGGGCTCTTGAGTTTGGCTTCTTGCGGAAAAGTGCCTCCTTTCAAAGCCAACTTGCCTAACTAGCCTGCGGCCCGTGCTGGGCTTTAGACTACAAAAATTCCATAAGGACGAGGATTTCTCCCAGACCAAAGTTCCCCCCTCCTCCAAACCTGGCTGCCATCGGAGGCCCAAACGCGCCCCACAAAATGACATCTGCATTGAGGGTTCTTGAGTTTGGCTTCTTGGGGAAAAGTGCCTCCTTTCGGAGTCAACTTGCCTAACTTGCCTGCGGCCAATGCGAGGTTTTTGCCTACATAAATTCCATAAGGACGAGGATTTCTCCCAGACCAAAGCTGCCCCCTCCTCCAAACCTGGCTGACATCGGAGGCCCAAACGCGCCCTACAAAATGACACCTGCCAAGTGGGCTCTTGAGTTTGGCTTCTTGGGGAAAAGTGACTCCTTTCAAAACCAACTTGCCTGCGTCCCGTCCCGGACGTTTGCCTCCAAAAATTCCATAAGGACGAGGATTTCTCCCAGACCAAAGCTGCCCCCTCCTCCAAACCTGGCTGCCATCGGAGGCCCAAACGCGCCCTACAAAATGACACCTGCCAAGTGGGCTCTTGAGTTTGGCTTCTTGGGGAAAAGTGCCTCCTTTCGGAGCCAACTTGCCTAACTAGCCTGCGGCCTGTGCTGGGCTTTTGCCTACAAAAATTCCATAAGGACGAGGATTTCTCCCAGACCAAAGCTGCCCCCTCCTCCAAACCTGGCTGCCATCGGAGGCCCAAACGCGCCCTACAAAATGACACCTGCCAAGTGGGCTCTTGAGTTTGGCTTCTTGGGGAAAAGTGCCTCCTTTCAAAGCCAACTTGCCTAACTAGCCTGCGGCCTGTGCTGGGCTTTTGCCTCCAAAAATTCCAGAAGGACGAGGATTTCTCCCAGACCAAAGCTGCTCCCTCCTCCAAACCTGGCTGCCATCGGAGGCCCAAACGCGCCCCACAAAATGACACCTGCATTGAGGGTTCTTGAGTTTGGCTTCCTGGGGAAAAGTGCCTCCTTTCGGAGTCAACTTGCCTGCGGCCCATGCAGGGCTTTTGCCTACAAAAATTCCAGAAGGACGAGGATTTCTCCCAGACCAAAGCTGCCCCCTCCTCCAAACCTGGCTGCCATCGGAAGCCCAAACGCGCCCCACCAAATGACACCTGCATTGAGGGTTCTTGAGTTTGGCTTCCTGGGGAAAAGTGCCTCCTTTCGGAGTCAACTTGCCTGCGGCCCATGCAGGGCTTTTGCCTACAAAAATTCCAGAAGGACGAGGATTTCTCCCAGACCAAAGCTGCCCCCTCCTCCAAACCTGGCTGCCATCGGAGGCCCAAACGTGCCCTACAAAATGACACCTGCCAAGTGGGCTCTTGAGTTTGGCTTCTTGGGTGGAAGTGCCTCCTTTCAAAGCCAACTTGCCTGCGGCCCGTCCTGGGCTTTTGCTACAAAAATTCCATAAGGACGAGGATTTCTCCCAGACCAAAGCTGCCCCCTCCTCCAAACCTGGCTGCCATCGGAGGCCCAAACGCGCCCTACAAAATGACACCTGCCAAGTGGGCTCTTGAGTTTGGCTTCTTGCGGAAAAGTGCCTCCGTTCAAAGCCAACTTGCCTAACTTGCCTGCGGCCCGTCCTGGGCTTTTGACTACAAAAATTCCAGAAGGACAAGGATTTCTCCCAGACCAAAGCTGCTCCCTCCTCCAAACCTGGCTGCCATCGGAGGCCCAAACGCGCCCTACAAAATGACATCTGCCAAGTGGGCTCTTGAGTTTGGCTTCTTGGGGAAAAGTGACTCCTTTCAAAACCAACTTGCCTGCGTCCCGTCCCGGACGTTTGCTACAAAAATTCCATAAGGACGAGGATTTCTCCCAGACCAAAGCTGCCCCCTCCGCCAAACCTGGCTGCCATCGGAGGCCCAAACGCGCCCTACAAAATGACATCTGCCAAGCGGGCTCTTGAGTTTGGCTTCTTGGGGAAAAGTGCCTCCTTTCGGAGTCAACTTGCCGGCGGCCCATGCAGGGCTTTTGCCTCCAAAAATTCCATAAGGACGAGGATTTCTCCCAGACCAAAGCTGCCCCCTCCTCCAAACCTGGCTGCCATCGGAGGCGCAAACGCGCCCTACAAAATGACACCTGCCAAGTGGGCTCTTGAGTTTGGCTTCTTGGGGAAAAGTGCCTCCTTTCGGAGCCAACTTGCCTAACTAGCCTGCGGCCTGTGCTGGGCTTTTGCATACAAAAATTCCATAAGGACGAGGATTTCTCCCAGACCAAAGCTGCCCCCTCCTCCAAACCTGGCTGCCATCAGAGGCCCAAACGCGCCCTACAAAATGACATCTGCCAAGTGGGCTCTTGAGTTTGGCTTCTTGCGGAAAAGTGCCTCCTTTCGGAGCCAAATTGCCTAAATTGCCTGCGGCCCGTCCTGGGCTTTTGCCTCCAAAAATTCCAGAAGGACGAGGATTTCTCCCAGACCAAAGCTGCCCCCTCCTCCAAACCTGGCTGCCATCGGAGGCCCAAACGTGCCCTACAAAATGACACCTGCCAAGTGGGCTCTTGAGTTTGGCTTCTTGGGTGGAAGTGCCTCCTCTCAAAGCCAACTTGCCTGCGGCCCGTCCTGGGCTTTTGCTACAAAAATTCCATAAGGACGAGGATTTCTCCCAGACCAAAGCTGCCCCCTCCTCCAAACCTGGCTGCCATCGGAGGCCCAAACGCGCCCTACAAAATGACATTTGCCAAGTGGGCTCTTGAGTTTGGCTTCTTGCGGAAAATGCCTCCTTTCAAAGCCAACTTGCCTAACTAGCCTGCGGCCCGTGCTGGGCTTTTGACTACAAAAATTCCATAAGGACGAGGATTTCTCCCAGACCAAAGCTGCCCCCTCCTCCAAACCTGGCTGCCATCGGAGGCCGAAACGTGCCCTACAAAATGACATCTGCCAAGTGGGCTCTTGAGTTTGTCTTCTTGGGTGGAAGTACCTCCTTTCAAAGCCAACTTGCTTGCGGCCCGTCCTGGGCTTTTGCCTCCAAAAATTCCATAAGGACGAGGATTTCTCCCAGACCAAAGCTGCCCCCTCCTCCAAACCTGGCTGCCATCGGAGGCCCAAACGCGCCCCACAAAATGACACCTGCATTGAGGGTTCTTGAGTTTGGCTTCCTGGGGAAAAGTGCCTCCTTTCGGAGTCAACTTGCCTGCGGCCCATGCAGGGCGTTTGCCTCCAAAAATTCCATAAGGACGAGGATTTCTCCCAGACCAAAGCTGCCCCCTCCTCCAAACCTGGCTGCCATCGGAGGCCGAAACGTGCCCTACAAAATGACATCTGCCAAGTGGGCTCTTGAGTTTGTCTTCTTGGGTGGAAGTACCTCCTTTCAAAGCCAACTTGCTTGCGGCCCGTCCTGGGCTTTTGCCTCCAAAAATTCCATAAGGACGAGGATTTCTCCCAGACCAAAGCTGCCCCCTCCTCCAAACCTGGCTGCCATCGGAGGCCCAAACGCGCCCCACAAAATGACACCTGCATTGAGGGTTCTTGAGTTTGGCTTCCTGGGGAAAAGTGCCTCCTTTCGGAGTCAATTTGCCTGCGGCCCATGCAGGGCTTTTGCCTACAAAAATTCCAGAAGGACGCGGATTTCTCCCAGACCAAAGCTGCCCCCTCCTCCAAACCTGGCTGCCATCGGAGGCCGAAACGTGCCCTACAAAATGACATCTGCCACGTGGGCTCTTGAGTTTGTCTTCTTGGGTGGAAGTACCTCCTTTCAAAGCCAACTTGCCTGCGGCCCGTCCTGGGCTTTTGCCTCCAAAAATTCCATAAGGACGAGGATTTCTCCCAGACCAAAGCTGCCCCCTCCTCCAAACCTGGCTGCCATCGGAGGCCCAAACGCGCCCCACAAAATGACACCTGCATTGAGGGTTCTTGAGTTTGGCTTCCTGGGGAAAAGTGCCTCCTTTCGGAGTCAACTTGCCTGCGGCCCATGCAGGGCTTTTGCCTACAAAAATTCCAGAAGGACGAGGATTTCTCCCAGACCAAAGCTGCCCCCTCCTCCAAACCTGGCTGCCATCGGAGGCCCAAACGTGCCCTACAAAATGACACCTGCCAAGTGGGCTCTTGAGTTTGGCTTCTTGGGTGGAAGTGCCTCCTTTCAAAGCCAACTTGCCTGCGGCCCGTCCTGGGCTTTTGCCTCCAAAAATTCCATAAGGACGAGGATTTCTCCCAGACCAAAGCTGCCCCCTCCTCCAAACCTGGCTGCCATCGGAGGCCCAAACGCGCCCTACAAAATGACATCTGCCAAGTGGGCTCTTGAGTTTGGCTTCTTGCGGAAAAGTGCCTCCTTTCAAAGCCAACTTGCCTAACTGGCCTGCGGCCCGTGCTGGGCTTTAGACTACAAAAATTCCATAAGGACGAGGATTTCTCCCAGACCAAAGTTCCCCCCTCCTCCAAACCTGGCTGCCATCGGAGGCCCAAACGCGCCCCACAAAATGACATCTGCATTGAGGGTTCTTGAGTTTGGCTTCTTGGGGAAAAGTGCCACCTTTCGGAGTCAACTTGCCTAACTTGCCTGCGGCCCATGCGAGGTTTTTGCCTACAAAAATTCCATAAGGACGAGGATTTCTCCCAGACCAAAGCTGCCCCCTCCTCCAAACCTGGCTGCCATCGGAGGCCCAAACGCGCCCTACAAAATGACACCTGCCAAGTGGGCTCTTGAGTTTGGCTTCTTGGGGAAAAGTGACTCCTTTCAAAACCAACTTGCCTGCGTCCCGTCCCGGGCTTTTGCTACAAAAATTCCATAAGGACGAGGTTTCCTCCCAGACCAAAGCTGCCCCCTCCTCCAAACCTGGCTGCCATCGGAGGCCCAAACGCGCCCTACAAAATGACATCTGCCAAGTGGGCTCATGAGTTTGGCTTTCTGGGGAAAAGTGCCTCCTTTCGGAGTCAACTTGCCTGCGGCTCATGCAGGGGTTTTGCCTACAAAAATTCCATAAGGACGAGGATTTCTCCCAGACCAAAGCTGCCCCCTCCTCCAAACCTGGCTGCCATCGGAGGCCCAAACGCGCCCTACAAAATGACACCTGCCAAGTGGGCTCTTGAGTTTGGCTTCTTGGGGAAAATTGCCTCCTTTCGGAGTCAACTTGCCGGCAGCCCATGCAGGGCTTTTGCCTACAAAAATTCCATAAGGACGAGGATTCCTCCCAGACCAAAGCTGCCCCCTGCGCCAAACCTGGCTGCCATCGGAGGCCCAAACGCGCCCTACAAAATGACATCTGCCAAGCGGGCTCTTGAGTTTGGCTTCTTGGGGAAAGTGCCTCCTTTCGGAGTCAACTTGCCGGCGGCCCATGCAGGGCTTTTGCCTCCAAAAATTCCATAAGGACGAGGATTTCTCCCAGACCAAAGCTGCCCCCTCCTCCAAACCTGGCTGCCATCGGAGGCCCAAACGCGCCCTACAAAATGACACCTGCCAAGTGGGCTCTTGAGTTTGGCTTCTTGGGGAAAAGCGCCTCCTTTCGGAGCCAACTTGCCTAACTAGCCTGCGGCCCGTGCTGGGCTTTTGCCTACAAAAATTCCATAAGGACGAGGATTTCTCCCAGACCAAAGCTGCCCCCTCCTCCAAACCTGGCTGCCATCAGAGGCCCAAACGCGCCCTACAAAATGACATCTGCCAAGTGGGCTCTTGAGTTTGGCTTCTTGGGGAAAAGTGCCTCCTTTCGGAGCCAAATTGCCTAACTTGCCTGCGGCCCGTCCTGGGCTTTTGACTACAAAAATTCCAGAAGGACGAGGATTTCTCCCAGACCAAAGCTGCCCCCTCCTCCAAACCTGGCTGCCATCGGAGGCCCAAACGCGCCCCACAAAATTACACCTGCATTGAGGGTTCTTGAGTTTGGCTTCCTGGGGAAAAGTGCCTCCTTTCGGAGTCAACTTGCCTGCGGCCCATGCAGGGCTTTTGCCTACAAAAATTCCAGAAGGACGAGGATTTCTCCCAGACCAAAGCTGCCCCCTCCTCCAAACCTGGCTGCCATCGGAGGCCGAAACGTGCCCTACAAAATGACATCTGCCAAGTGGGCTCTTGAGCTTGTCTTCTTGGGTGGAAGTACCTCCTTTCAAAGCCAACTTGCTTGCGGCCCGTCCTGGGCTTTTGCCTCCAAAAATTCCATAAGGACGAGGATTTCTCCCAGACCAAAGCTGCCCCCTCCTCCAAACCTGGCTGCCATCGGAGGCCCAAACGCGCCCCACAAAATGACACCTGCATTGAGGGTTCTTGAGTTTGGCTTCCTGGGGAAAAGTGCCTCCTTTCGGAGTCAACTTGCCTGCGGCCCATGCAGGGCTTTTGCCTACAAAAATTCCAGAAGGACGAGGATTTCTCCCAGACCAAAGCTGCCCCCTCCTCCAAACCTGGCTGCCATCGGAGGCCGAAACGTGCCCTACAAAATGACATCTGCCAAGTGCGCTCTTGAGTTTGTCTTCTTGGGTGGAAGTATCTCCTTTCAAAGCCAACTTGCTTGCGGCCCGTCCTGGGCTTTTGCCTCCAAAAATTCCATAAGGACGAGGATTTCTCCCAGACCAAAGCTGCCCCCTCCTCCAAACCTGGCTGCCATCGGAGGCCCAAACGCGCCCCACAAAATGACACCTGCATTGAGGGTTCTTGAGTTTGGCTTTCTGGGGAAAAGTGCCTCCTTTCGGAGTCAACTTGCCTGCGGCCCATGCAGGGCTTTTACCTACAAAAATTCCAGAAGGACGAGGATTTCTCCCAGACCAAAGCTGCCCCCTCCTCCAAACCTGGCTGCCATCGGAGGCCCAAACGTGCCCTACAAAATGACACCTGCCAAGTGGGCTCTTGAGTTTGGCTTCTTGGGTGGAAGTGCCTCCTTTCAAAGCCAACTTGCCTGCGGCCCGTCCTGGGCTTTTGCCTCCAAAAATTCCATAAGGACGAGGATTTCTCCCAGACCAAAGCTGCCCCCTCCTCCAAACCTGGCTGCCATCGGAGGCCCAAACGCGCCCTACAAAATGACATCTGCCAAGTGGGCTCTTGAGTTTGGCTTCTTGCGGAAAAGTGCCTCCTTTCAAAGCCAACTTGCCTAACTAGCCTGCGGCCCGTGCTGGGCTTTAGACTACAAAAATTCCATAAGGACGAGGATTTCTCCCAGACCAAAGTTCCCCCCTCCTCCAAACCTGGCTGCCATCGGAGGCCCAAACGCGCCCCACAAAATGACATCTGCATTGAGGGTTCTTGAGTTTGGCTTCTTGGGGAAAAGTGCCTCCTTTCGGAGTCAACTTGCCTAACTTGCCTGCGGCCCATGCGAGGTTTTTGCCTACAAAAATTCCATAAGGACGAGGATTTCTCCCAGACCAAAGCTGCCCCCTCCTCCAAACCTGGCTGACATCGGAGGCCCAAACGCGCCCTACAAAATGACACCTGCCAAGTGGGCTCTTGAGTTTGGCTTCTTGGGGAATAGTGACTCCTTTCAAAACCAACTTGCCTGCGTCCCGTCCCGGGCTTTTGCTACAAAAATTCCATAAGGACGAGGTTTCCTCCCAGACCAAAGCTGCCCCCTCCTCCAAACCTGGCTGCCATCGGAGGCCCAAACGCGCCCTACAAAATGACATCTGCCAAGTGGGCTCTTGAGTTTGGCTTTCTGGGGAAAAGTGCCTCCTTTCGGAGTCAACTTGCCTGCGGCTCATGCAGGGGTTTTGCCTACAAAAATTCCATAAGGACGAGGATTTCTCCCAGACCAAAGCTGCCCCCTCCTCCAAACCTGGCTGCCATCGGAGGCCCAAACGCGCCCTACAAAATGACACCTGCCAAGTGGGCTCTTGAGTTTGGCTTCTTGGGGAAAATTGCCTCCTTTCGGAGTCAACTTGCCGGCGGCCCATGCAGGGCTTTTGCCTACAAAAATTCCATAAGGACGAGGATTCCTCCCAGACCAAAGCTGCCCCCTCCTCCAAACCTGTCTGCCATCGGAGGCCCAAACGCGCCCTACAAAATGACATCTGCCAAGCGGGCTCTTGAGTTTGGCTTCTTGGGGAAAAGTGCCTCCTTTCGGAGTCAACTTGCCGGCGGCCCATGCAGGGCTTTTGCCTACAAAAATTCCATAAGGACGAGGATTTCTCCCAGACCAAAGCTGCCCACTCCTCCAAACCTGGCTGCCATCGGAGGCCCAAACGCGCCCTACAAAATGACACCTGCCAAGTGGGCTCTTGAGTTTGGCTTCTTGGGGAAAAGCGCCTCCTTTCGGAGCCAACTTGCCTAACTAGCCTGCGGCCCGTGCTGGGCTTTTGCCTACAAAAATTCCATAAGGACGAGGATTTCTCCCAGACCAAAGCTGCCCCCTCCTCCAAACCTGGCTGCCATCAGAGGCCCAAACGCGCCCTACAAAATGACATCTGCCAAGTGGGCTCTTGAGTTTGGCTTCTTGGGGAAAAGTGCCTCCTTTCGGAGCCAAATTGCCTAACTTGCCTGCGGCCCGTCCTGGGCTTTTGCCTCCAAAAATTCCATAAGGACGAGGATTTCTCCCAGACCAAAGCTGCCCCCTCCTCCAAAACTGGCTGCCATCGGAGGCCCAAACGCGCCCCACAAAATTACACCTGCATTGAGGGTTCTTGAGTTTGGCTTCCTGGGGAAAAGTGCCTCCTTTCGGAGTCAACTTGCCTGCGGCCCATGCAGGGCGTTTGCCTCCAAAAATTCCATAAGGACGAGGATTTCTCCCAGACCAAAGCTGCCCCCTCCTCCAAACCTGGCTGCCATCGGAGGCCGAAACGTGCCCTACAAAATGACATCTGCCAAGTGGGCTCTTGAGCTTGTCTTCTTGGGTGGAAGTACCTCCTTTCAAAGCCAACTTGCTTGCGGCCCGTCCTGGGCTTTTGCCTCCAAAAATTCCATAAGGACGAGGATTTCTCCCAGACCAAAGCTGCCCCCTCCTCCAAACCTGGCTGCCATCGGAGGCCCAAACGCGCCCCACAAAATGACACCTGCATTGAGGGTTCTTGAGTTTGGCTTCCTGGGGAAAAGTGCCTCATTTCGGAGTCAACTTGCCTGCGGCCCATGCAGGGCTTTTGCCTACAAAAATTCCAGAAGGACGAGGATTTCTCCCAGACCAAAGCTGCCCCCTCCTCCAAACCTGGCTGCCATCGGAGGCCGAAACGTGCCCTACAAAATGACATCTGCCAAGTGGGCTCTTGAGTTTGTCTTCTTGGGTGGAAGTACCTCCTTTCAAAGCCAACTTGCTTGCGGCCCGTCCTGGGCTTTTGATTCCAAAAATTCCATAAGGACGAGGATTTCTCCCAGACCAAAGCTGCCCCCTCCTCCAAACCTGGCTGCCATCGGAGGCCCAAACGCGCCCTACAAAATGACATCTGCCAAGTGGGCTCTTGAGTTTGGCTTCTTGCGGAAAAGTGCCTCCTTTCAAAGCCAACTTGCCTAACTAGCCTGCGGCCCGTGCTGGGCTTTAGACTACAAAAATTCCATAAGGACGAGGATTTCTCCCAGACCAAAGTTCCCCCCTCCTCCAAACCTGGCTGCCATCGGAGGCCCAAACGCGCCCCACAAAATGACATCTGCATTGAGGGTTCTTGAGTTTGGCTTCTTGGGGAAAAGTGCCTCCTTTCGGAGTCAACTTGCCTAACTTGCCTGCGGCCCATGCGAGGTTTTTGCCTACAAAAATTCCATAAGGACGAGGATTTCTCCCAGACCAAAGCTGCCCCCTCCTCCAAACCTGGCTGACATCGGAGGCCCAAACGCGCCCTACAAAATGACACCTGCCAAGTGGGCTCTTGAGTTTGGCTTCTTGGGGAAAAGTGACTCCTTTCAAAACCAACTTGCCTGCGTCCCGTCCCGGGCTTTTGCTACAAAAATTCCATAAGGACGAGGTTTCCTCCCAGACCAAAGCTGCCCCCTCCTCCAAACCTGGCTGCCATCGGAGGCCCAAACGCGCCCTACAAAATGACATCTGCCAAGTGGGCTCTTGAGTTTGGCTTTCTGGGGAAAAGTGCCTCCTTTCGGAGTCGACTTGCCTGCGGCTCATGCAGGGGTTTTGCCTACAAAAATTCCATAAGGACGAGGATTTCTCCCAGACCAAAGCTGCCCCCTCCTCCAAACCTGGCTGCCATCGGAGGCCCAAACGCGCCCTACAAAATGACACCTGCCAAGTGGGCTCTTGAGTTTGGCTTCTTGGGGAAAATTGCCTCCTTTCGGAGTCAACTTGCCGGCGGTCCATGCAGGGCTTTTGCCTACAAAAATTCCATAAGGACGAGGATTCCTCCCAGACCAAAGCTGCCCCCTCCTCCAAACCTGGCTGCCATCGGAGGCCCAAACGCGCCCTACAAAATGACATCTGCCAAGCGGGCTCTTGAGTTTGGCTTCTTGGGGAAAAGTGCCTCCTTTCGGAGTCAACTTGCCGGCGGCCCATGCAGGGCTTTTGCCTACAAAAATTCCATAAGGACGAGGATTTCTCCCAGACCAAAGCTGCCCACTCCTCCAAACCTGGCTGCCATCGGAGGCCCAAACGCGCCCTACAAAATGACACCTGCCAAGTGGGCTCTTGAGTTTGGCTTCTTGGGGAAAAGCGCCTCCTTTCGGAGCCAACTTGCCTAACTAGCCTGCGGCCCGTGCTGGGCTTTTGCCTACAAAAATTCCATAAGGACGAGGATTTCTCCCAGACCAAAGCTGCCCCCTCCTCCAAACCTGGCTGCCATCAGAGGCCCAAACGCGCCCTACAAAATGACATCTGCCAAGTGGGCTCTTGAGTTTGGCTTCTTGGGGAAAAGTGCCTCCTTTCGGAGCCAAATTGCCTAACTTGCCTGCGGCCCGTCCTGGGCTTTTGCCTCCAAAAATTCCAGAAGGACGAGGATTTCTCCCAGAACAAAGCTGCCCCCTCCTCCAAACCTGGCTGCCATCGGAGGCCCAAACGCGCCCCACAAAATTACACCTGCATTGAGGGTTCTTGAGTTTGGCTTCCTGGGGAAAAGTGCCTCCTTTCGGAGTCAACTTGCCTGCGGCCCATGCAGGGCGTTTGCCTCCAAAAATTCCATAAAGACGAGGATTTCTCCCAGACCAAAGCTGCCCCCTCCTCCAAACCTGGCTGCCATCGGAGGCCGAAACGTGCCCTACAAAATGACATCTGCCAAGTGGGCTCTTGAGTTTGTCTTCTTGGCTGGAAGTACCTCCTTTCAAAGCCAACTTGCTTGCGGCCCGTCCTGGGCTTTTGCCTCCAAAAATTCCATAAGGACGAGGATTTCTCCCAGACCAAAGCTGCCCCCTCCTCCAAACCTGGCTGCCATCGGAGGCCCAAACGCGCCCCACAAAATGACACCTGCATTGAGGGTTCTTGAGTTTGGCTTCCTGGGGAAAAGTGCCTCCTTTCGGAGTCAACTTGCCTGCGGCCCATGCAGGGGTTTTGCCTACAAAAATTCCAGAAGGACGAGGATTTCTCCCAGACCAAAGCTGCCCCCTCCTCCAAACCTGGCTGCCATCGGAGGCCCAAACGCGCCCCACAAAATTACACCTGCATTGAGGGTTCTTGAGTTTGGCTTCCTGGGGAAAAGTGCCTCCTTTCGGAGTCAACTTGCCTGCGGCCCATGCAGGGCGTTTGCCTCCAAAAATTCCATAAGGACGAGGATTTCTCCCAGACCAAAGCTGCCCCCTCCTCCAAACCTGGCTGCCATCGGAGGCCGAAACGTGCCCTACAAAATGACATCTGCCAAGTGGGCTCTTGAGCTTGTCTTCTTGGGTGGAAGTACCTCCTTTCAAAGCCAACTTGCTTGCGGCCCGTCCTGGGCTTTTGCCTCCAAAAATTCCATAAGGACGAGGATTTCTCCCAGACCAAAGCTGCCCCCTCCTCCAAACCTGGCTGCCATCGGAGGCCCAAACGCGCCCCACAAAATGACACCTGCATTGAGGGTTCTTGAGTTTGGCTTCCTGGGGAAAAGTGCCTCCTTTCGGAGTCAACTTGCCTGCGGCCCATGCAGGGCTTTTGCCTACAAAAATTCCAGAAGGACGAGGATTTCTCCCAGACCAAAGCTGCCCCCTCCTCCAAACCTGGCTGCCATCGGAGGCCGAAACGTGCCCTACAAAATGACATCTGCCAAGTGGGCTCTTGAGTTTGTCTTCTTGGGTGGAAGTACCTCCTTTCAAAGCCAACTTGCCTGCGGCCCGTCCTGGGCTTTTGCCTCCAAAAATTCCATAAGGACGAGGATTTCTCCCAGACCAAAGCTGCCCCCTCCTCCAAACCTGGCTGCCATCGGAGGCCCAAACGCGCCCCACAAAATGACACCTGCATTGAGGGTTCTTGAGTTTGGCTTCCTGGGGAAAAGTGCCTCCTTTCGGAGTCAACTTGCCTGCGGCCCATGCAGGGCTTTTACCTACAAAAATTCCAGAAGGACGAGGATTTCTCCCAGACCAAAGCTGCCCCCTCCTCCAAACCTGGCTGCCATCGGAGGCCCAAACGTGCCCTACAAAATGACACCTGCCAAGTGGGCTCTTGAGTTTGGCTTCTTGGGTGGAAGTGCCTCCTTTCAAAGCCAACTTGCCTGCGGCCCGTCCTGGGCTTTTGCCTCCAAAAATTCCATAAGGACGAGGATTTCTCCCAGACCAAAGCTGCCCCCTCCTCCAAACCTGGCTGCCATCGGAGGCCCAAACGCGCCCTACAAAATGACATCTGCCAAGTGGGCTCTTGAGTTTGGCTTCTTGGGGAAAAGTGCCTCCTTTCAAAGCCAACTTGCCTAACTAGCCTGCGGCCCGTGCTGGGCTTTAGACTACAAAAATTCCATAAGGACGAGGATTTCTCCCAGACCAAATTTCCCCCCTCCTCCAAACCTGGCTGCCATCGGAGGCCCAAACGCGCCCCACAAAATGACATCTGCATTGAGGGTTCTTGAGTTTGGCTTCTTGGGGAAAAGTGCCTCCTTTCGGAGTCAACTTGCCTAACTTGCCTGCGGCCCATGCGAGGTTTTTGCCTACAAAAATTCCATAAGGACGAGGATTTCTCCCAGACCAAAGCTGCCCCCTCCTCCAAACCTGGCTGACATCGGAGGCCCAAACGCGCCCTACAAAATGACACCTGCCAAGTGGGCTCTTGAGTTTGGCTTCTTGGGGAAAAGTGACTCCTTTCAAAACCAACTTGCCTGCGTCCCGTCCCGGGCTTTTGCTACAAAAATTCCATAAGGACGAGGTTTCCTCCCAGAACAAAGCTGCCCCCTCCTCCAAACCTGGCTGCCATCGGAGGCCCAAACGCGCCCTACAAAATGACACCTGCCAAGTGGGCTCTTGAGTTTGGCTTTCTGGGGAAAAGTGCCTCCTTTCGGAGTCAACTTGCCTGCGGCTCATGCAGGGGTTTTGCCTACAAAAATTCCATAAGGACGAGGATTTCTCCCAGACCAAAGCTGCCCCCTCCTCCAAACCTGGCTGCCATCGGAGGCCCAAACGCGCCCTACAAAATGACACCTGCCAAGTGGGCTCTTGAGTTTGGCTTCTTGGGGAAAATTGCCTCCTTTCGGAGTCAACTTGCCGGCGGCCCATGCAGGGCTTTTGCCTACAAAAATTCCATAAGGACGAGGATTCCTCCCAGACCAAAGCTGCCCCCTCCTCCAAACCTGGCTGCCATCGGAGGCCCAAACGCGCCCTACAAAATGACATCTGCCAAGCGGGCTCTTGAGTTTGGCTTCTTGGGGAAAAGTGCCTCCTTTCGGAGTCAACTTGCCGGCGGCCCATGCAGGGCTTTTGCCTACAAAAATTCCATAAGGACGAGGATTTCTCCCAGACCAAAGCTGCCCACTCCTCCAAACCTGGCTGCCATCGGAGGCCCAAACGCGCCCTACAAAATGACACCTGCCAAGTGGGCTCTTGAGTTTGGCTTCTTGGGAAAAAGCGCCTCCTTTCGGAGCCAACTTGCCTAACTAGCCTGCGGCCCGTGCTGGGCTTTTGCCTACAAAAATTCCATAAGGACGAGGATTTCTCCCAGACCAAAGCTGCCCCCTCCTCCAAACCTGGCTGCCATCAGAGGCCCAAACGCGCCCTACAAAATGACATCTGCCAAGTGGGCTCTTGAGTTTGGCTTCTTGGGGAAAAGTGCCTCCTTTCGGAGCCAAATTGCCTAACTTGCCTGCGGCCCGTCCTGGGCTTTTGCCTCCAAAAATTCCAGAAGGACGAGGATTTCTCCCAGAACAAAGCTGCCCCCTCCTCCAAACCTGGCTGCCATCGGAGGCCCAAACGCGCCCCACAAAATGACACCTGCATTGAGGGTTCTTGAGTTTGGCTTCCTGGGGAAAAGTGCCTCCTTTCGGAGTCAACTTGCCTGCGGCCCATGCAGGGCGTTTGCCTCCAAAAATTCCATAAAGACGAGGATTTCTCCCAGACCAAAGCTGCCCCCTCCTCCAAACCTGGCTGCCATCGGAGGCCGAAACGTGCCCTACAAAATGACATCTGCCAAGTGGGCTCTTGAGTTTGTCTTCTTGGGTGGAAGTACCTCCTTTCAAAGCCAACTTGCTTGCGGCCCGTCCTGGGCTTTTGCCTCCAAAAATTCCATAAGGACGAGGATTTCTCCCAGACCAAAGCTGCCCCCTCCTCCAAACCTGGCTGCCATCGGAGGCCCAAACGCGCCCCACAAAATGACACCTGCATTGAGGGTTCTTGAGTTTGGCTTCCTGGGGAAAAGTGCCTCCTTTCGGAGTCAACTTGCCTGCGGCCCATGCAGGGCTTTTGCCTACAAAAATTCCAGAAGGACGAGGATTTCTCCCAGACCAAAGCTGCCCCCTCCTCCAAACCTGGCTGCCATCGGAGGCCCAAACGTGCCCTACAAAATGACACCTGCCAAGTGGGCTCTTGAGTTTGGCTTCTTGGGTGGAAGTGCCTCCTTTCAAAGCCAACTTGCCTGCGGCCCGTCCTGGGCTTTTGCCTCCAAAAATTCCATAAGGACGAGGATTTCTCCCAGACCAAAGCTGCTCCCTCCTCCAAACCTGGCTGCCATCGGAGGCCCAAACGCGCCCCACAAAATGACACCTGCATTGAGGGTTCTTGAGTTTGGCTTCCTGGGGAAAAGTGCCTCCTTTCGGAGTCAACTTGCCTGCGGCCTATGCAGGGCTTTTACCTACAAAAATTCCAGAAGGACGAGGATTTCTCCCAGACCAAAGCTGCCCCCTCCTCCAAACCTGGCTGCCATCGGAGGCCCAAACGTGCCCTACAAAATGACACCTGCCAAGTGGGCTCTTGAGTTTGGCTTCTTGGGTGGAAGTGCCTCCTTTCAAAGCCAACTTGCCTGCGGCCCGTCCTGGGCTTTTGCCTCCAAAAATTCCATAAGGACGAGGATTTCTCCCAGACCAAAGCTGCCCCCTCCTCCAAACCTGGCTGCCATCGGAGGCCCAAACGCGCCCTACAAAATGACATCTGCCAAGTGGGCTCTTGAGTTTGGCTTCTTGCGGAAAACTGCCTCCTTTCAAAGCCAACTTGCCTAACTAGCCTGCGGCCCGTGCTGGGCTTTAGACTACAAAAATTCCATAAGGACGAGGATTTCTCCCAGACCAAAGTTCCCCCCTCCTCCAAACCTGGCTGCCATCGGAGGCCCAAACGCGCCCCACAAAATGACATCTGCATTGAGGGTTCTTGAGTTTGGCTTCTTGGGGAAAAGTGCCTCCTTTCGGAGTCAACTTGCCTAACTTGCCTGCGGCCCATGCGAGGTTTTTGCCTACAAAAATTCCATAAGGACGAGGATTTCTCCCAGACCAAAGCTGCCCCCTCCTCCAAACCTGGCTGACATCGGAGGCCCAAACGCGCCCTACAAAATGACACCTGCCAAGTGGGCTCTTGAGTTTGGCTTCTTGGGGAAAAGTGACTCCTTTCAAAACCAACTTGCCTGCGTCCCGTCCCGGGCTTTTGCTACAAAAATTCCATAAGGACGAGGTTTCCTCCCAGACCAAACCTGCCCCCTCCTCCAAACCTGGCTGCCATCGGAGGCCCAAACGCGCCCTACAAAATGACATCTGCCAAGTGGGCTCTTGAGTTTGGCTTTCTGGGGAAAAGTGCCTCCTTTCGGAGTCAACTTGCCTGCGGCTCATGCAGGGGTTTTGCCTACAAAAATTCCATAAGGACGAGGATTTCTCCCAGACCAAAGCTGCCCCCTCCTCCAAACCTGGCTGCCATCGGAGGCCCAAACGCGCCCTACAAAATGACACCTGCCAAGTGGGCTCTTGAGTTTGGCTTCTTGGGGAAAATTGCCTCCTTTCGGAGTCAACTTGCCGGCGGCCCATGCAGGGCTTTTGCCTACAAAAATTCCATAAGGACGAGGATTCCTCCCAGACCAAAGCTGCCCCCTCCTCCAAACCTGGCTGCCATCGGAGGCCCAAACGCGCCCTACAAAATGACATCTGCCAAGCGGGCTCTTGAGTTTGGCTTCTTGGGGAAAAGTGCCTCCTTTCGGAGTCAACTTGCCGGCGGCCCATGCAGGGCTTTTGCCTCCAAAAATTCCATAAGGACGAGGATTTCTCCCAGACCAAAGCTGCCCACTCCTCCAAACCTGGCTGCCATCGGAGGCCCAAACGCGCCCTACAAAATGACACCTGCCAAGTGGGCTCTTGAGTTTGGCTTCTTGGGGAAAAGCGCCTCCTTTCGGAGCCAACTTGCCTAACTAGCCTGCGGCCCGTGCTGGGCTTTTGCCTACAAAAATTCCATAAGGACGAGGATTTCTCCCAGACCAAAGCTGCCCCCTCCTCCAAACCTGGCTGCCATCAGAGGCCCAAACGCGCCCTACAAAATGACATCTGCCAAGTGGGCTCTTGAGTTTGGCTTCTTGGGGAAAAGTGCCTCCTTTCGGAGCCAAATTGCCTAACTTGCCTGCGGCCCGTCCTGGGCTTTTGCCTCCAAAAATTCCAGAAGGACGAGGATTTCTCCCAGAACAAAGCTGCCCCCTCCTCCAAACCTGGCTGCCATCGGAGGCCCAAACGCGCCCCACAAAATTACACCTGCATTGAGGGTTCTTGAGTTTGGCTTCCTGGGGAAAAGTGCCTCCTTTCGGAGTCAACTTGCCTGCGGCCCATGCAGGGCTTTTGCCTACAAAAATTCCAGAAGGACGAGGATTTCTCCCAGACCAAAGCTGCCCCCTCCTCCAAACCTGGCTGCCATCGGAGGCCCAAACGTGCCCTACAAAATGACACCTGCCAAGTAGGCTCTTGAGTTTGGCTTCTTGGGTGGAAGTGCCTCCTTTCAAAGCCAACTTGCCTGCGGCCCGTCCTGGGCTTTTGCCTCCAAAAATTCCATAAGGACGAGGATTTCTCCCAGACCAAAGCTGCCCCCTCCTCCAAACCTGGCTGCCATCGGAGGCCCAAACGCGCCCCACGAAATGACACCTGCATTGAGGGTTCTTGAGTTTGGCTTCCTGGGGAAAAGTGCCTCCTTTCGGAGTCAACTTGCCTGCGGCCCATGCAGGGCTTTTACCTACAAAAATTCCAGAAGGACGAGGATTTCTCCCAGACCAAAGCTGCCCCCTCCTCCAAACCTGGCTGCCATCGGAGGCCCAAACGTGCCCTACAAAATGACACCTGCCAAGTGGGCTCTTGAGTTTGGCTTCTTGGGGAAAAGTGCCTCCTTTCAAAGCCAACTTGCCTGCGGCCCGTCCTGGGCTTTTGCCTCCAAAAATTCCATAAGGACGAGGATTTCTCCCAGACCAAAGCTGCCCCCTCCTCCAAACCTGGCTGCCATCGGAGGCCCAAACGCGCCCTACAAAATGACATCTGCCAAGTGGCCTCTTGAGTTTGGCTTCTTGCGGAAAAGTGCCTCCGTTCAAAGCCAACTTGCCTAACTAGCCTGCGGCCCGTGCTGGGCTTTAGACTACAAAAATTCCATAAGGACGAGGATTTCTCCCAGACCAAAGTTCCCCCCTCCTCCAAACCTGGCTGCCATCGGAGGCCCAAACGCGCCCCACAAAATGACATCTGCATTGAGGGTTCTTGAGTTTGGCTTCTTGGGGAAAAGTGACTCCTTTCAAAACCAACTTGCCTGCGTCCCGTCCCGGGCTTTTGCTACAAAAATTCCATAAGGACGAGGTTTCCTCCCAGACCAAAGCTGCCCCCTCCTCCAAACCTGGCTGCCATCGGAGGCCCAAACGCGCCCTACAAAATGACACCTGCCAAGTGGGCTCTTGAGTTTGGCTTCTTGGGGAAAATTGCCTCCTTTCGGAGTCAACTTGCCGGCGGCCCATGCAGGGCTTTTGCCTACAAAAATTCCATAAGGACGAGGATTCCTCCCAGACCAAAGCTGCCCCCTCCGCCAAACCTGGCTGCCATCGGAGGCCCAAACGCGCCCTACAAAATGACATCTGCCAAGCGGGCTCTTGAGTTTGGCTTCTTGGGGAAAAGTGCCTCCTTTCGGAGTCAACTTGCCGGCGGCCCATGCAGGGCTTTTGCCTCCAAAAATTCCATAAGGACGAGGATTTCTCCCAGACCAAAGCTGCCCCCTCCTCCAAACCTGGCTGCCATCGGAGGCCCAAACGCGCCCTACAAAATGACACCTGCCAAGTGGGCTCTTGAGTTTGGCTTCTTGGGGAAAAGCGCCTCCTTTCGGAGCCAACTTGCCTAACTAGCCTGCGGCCCGTGCTGGGCTTTTGCCTACAAAAATTCCATAAGGACGAGGATTTCTCCCAGACCAAAGCTGCCCCCTCCTCCAAACCTGGCTGCCATCAGAGGCCCAAACGCGCCCTACAAAATGACATCTGCCAAGTGGGCTCTTGAGTTTGGCTTCTTGGGGAAAAGTGCCTCCTTTCGGAGCCAAATTGCCTAACTTGCCTGCGGCCCGTCCTGGGCTTTTGCCTCCAAAAATTCCAGAAGGACGAGGATTTCTCCCAGACCAAAGCTGCCCCCTCCTCCAAACCTGGCTGCCATCGGAGGCCCAAACGCGCCCCACAAAATTACACCTGCATTGAGGGTTCTTGAGTTTGGCTTCCTGGGGAAAAGTGCCTCCTTTCGGAGTCAACTTGCCTGCGGCCCATGCAGGGCGTTTGCCTCCAAAAATTCCATAAAGACGAGGATTTCTCCCAGACCAAAGCTGCCCCCTCCTCCAAACCTGGCTGCCATCGGAGGCCGAAACGTGCCCTACAAAATGACATCTGCCAAGTGGGCTCTTGAGTTTGTCTTCTTGGGTGGAAGTACCTCCTTTCAAAGCCAACTTGCTTGCGGCCCGTCCTGGGCTTTTGCCTCCAAAAATTCCATAAGGACGAGGATTTCTCCCAGACCAAAGCTGCCCCCTCCTCCAAACCTGGCTGCCATCGGAGGCCCAAACGCGCCCCACAAAATGACACCTGCATTGAGGGTTCTTGAGTTTGGCTTCCTGGGGAAAAGTGCCTCCTTTCGGAGTCAACTTGCCTGCGGCCCATGCAGGGCTTTTGCCTACAAAAATTCCAGAAGGACGAGGATTTCTCCCAGACCAAAGCTGCCCCCTCCTCCAAACCTGGCTGCCATCGGAGGCCCAAACGTGCCCTACAAAATGACACCTGCCAAGTGGGCTCTTGAGTTTGGCTTCTTGGGTGGAAGTGCCTCCTTTCAAAGCCAACTTGCCTGCGGCCCGTCCTGGGCTTTTGCCTCCAAAAATTCCATAAGGACGAGGATTTCTCCCAGACCAAAGCTGCCCCCTCCTCCAAACCTGGCTGCCATCGGAGGCCCAAACGCGCCCTACAAAATGACATCTGCCAAGTGGGCTCTTGAGTTTGGCTTCTTGGGGAAAAGTGCCTCCTTTCAAAGCCAACTTGCCTAACTAGCCTGCGGCCCGTGCTGGGCTTTAGACTACAAAAATTCCATAAGGACGAGGATTTCTCCCAGACCAAAGTTCCCCCCTCCTCCAAACCTGGCTGCCATCGGAGGCCCAAACGCGCCCCACAAAATGACATCTGCATTGAGGGTTCTTGAGTTTGGCTTCTTGGGGAAAAGTGCCTCCTTTCGGAGTCAACTTGCCTAACTAGCCTGCGGCCTGTGCTGGGCTTTTGCCTACAAAAATTCCATAAGGACGAGGATTTCTCCCAGACCAAAGCTGCCCCCTCCTCCAAACCTGGCTGACATCGGAGGCCCAAACGCGCCCTACAAAATGACATCTGCCAAGTGGGCTCTTGAGTTTGGCTTCTTGGGGAAAAGTACCTCCTTTCGGAGTCAACTTGCCTGCGGCTCATGCAGGGGTTTTGCCTACAAAAATTCCATAAGGACGAGGATTTCTCCCAGACCAAAGCTGCCCCCTCCTCCAAACCTGGCTGCCATCGGAGGCCCAAACGCGCCCTACAAAATGACACCTGCCAAGTGGGCTCTTGAGTTTGGCTTCTTGGGGAAAATTGCCTCCTTTCGGAGTCAACTTGCCGGCAGCCCATGCAGGGCTTTTGCCTACAAAAATTCCATAAGGACGAGGATTCCTCCCAGACCAAAGCTGCCCCCTCCGCCAAACCTGGCTGCCATCGGAGGCCCAAACGCGCCCTACAAAATGACATCTGCCAAGTGGGCTCTTGAGTTTGGCTTCTTGGGGAAAGTGCCTCCTTTCGGAGTCAACTTGCCGGCGGCCCATGCAGGGCTTTTGCCTCCAAAAATTCCATAAGGACGAGGATTTCTCCCAGACCAAAGCTGCCCCCTCCTCCAAACCTGGCTGCCATCGGAGGCCCAAACGTGCCCTACAAAATGACACCTGCCAAGTGGGCTCTTGAGTTTGGCTTCTTGGGGAAAAGCGCCTCCTTTCGGAGCCAACTTGCCTAACTAGCCTGCGGCCCGTGCTGGGCTTTTGCCTACAAAAATTCCATAAGGACGAGGATTTCTCCCAGACCAAAGCTGCCCCCTCCTCCAAACCTGGCTGCCATCAGAGGCCCAAACGCGCCCTACAAAATGACATCTGCCAAGTGGGCTCTTGAGTTTGGCTTCTTGGGGAAAAGTGCCTCCTTTCGGAGCCAAATTGCCTAACTTGCCTGCGGCCCGTCCTGGGCTTTTGCCTCCAAAAATTCCAGAAGGACGAGGATTTCTCCCAGACCAAAGCTGCCCCCTCCTCCAAACCTGGCTGCCATCGGAGGCCCAAACGCGCCCCACAAAATTACACCTGCATTGAGGGTTCTTGAGTTTGGCTTCCTGGGGAAAAGTGCCTCCTTTCGGAGTCAACTTGCCTGCGGCCCATGCAGGGCGTTTGCCTCCAAAAATTCCATAAAGACGAGGATTTCTCCCAGACCAAAGCTGCCCCCTCCTCCAAACCTGGCTGCCATCGGAGGCCGAAACGTGCCCTACAAAATGACATCTGCCAAGTGGGCTCTTGAGTTTGTCTTCTTGGGTGGAAGTACCTCCTTTCAAAGCCAACTTGCTTGCGGCCCGTCCTGGGCTTTTGCCTCCAAAAATTCCATAAGGACGAGGATTTCTCCCAGACCAAAGCTGCCCCCTCCTCCAAACCTGGCTGCCATCGGAGGCCCAAACGCGCCCCACAAAATGACACCTGCATTGAGGGTTCTTGAGTTTGGCTTCCTGGGGAAAAGTGCCTCCTTTCGGAGTCAACTTGCCTGCGGCCCATGCAGGGCTTTTGCCTACAAAAATTCCAGAAGGACGAGGATTTCTCCCAGACCAAAGCTGCCCCCTCCTCCAAACCTGGCTGCCATCGGAGGCCCAAACGTGCCCTACAAAATGACACCTGCCAAGTGGGCTCTTGAGTTTGGCTTCTTGGGTGGAAGTGCCTCCTTTCAAAGCCAACTTGCCTGCGGCCCGTCCTGGGCTTTTGCCTCCAAAAATTCCATAAGGACGAGGATTTCTCCCAGACCAAAGCTGCCCCCTCCTCCAAACCTGGCTGCCATCGGAGGCCCAAACGCGCCCTACAAAATGACATCTGCCAAGTGGGCTCTTGAGTTTGGCTTCTTGGGGAAAAGTGCCTCCTTTCAAAGCCAACTTGCCTAACTAGCCTGCGGCCCGTGCTGGGCTTTAGACTACAAAAATTCCATAAGGACGAGGATTTCTCCCAGACCAAAGTTCCCCCCTCCTCCAAACCTGGCTGCCATCGGAGGCCCAAACGCGCCCCACAAAATGACATCTGCATTGAGGGTTCTTGAGTTTGGCTTCTTGGGGAAAAGTGCCTCCTTTCGGAGTCAACTTGCCTAACTAGCCTGCGGCCTGTGCTGGGCTTTTGCCTACAAAAATTCCATAAGGACGAGGATTTCTCCCAGACCAAAGCTGCCCCCTCCTCCAAACCTGGCTGACATCGGAGGCCCAAACGCGCCCTACAAAATGACATCTGCCAAGTGGGCTCTTGAGTTTGGCTTCTTGGGGAAAAGTACCTCCTTTCGGAGTCAACTTGCCTGCGGCTCATGCAGGGGTTTTGCCTACAAAAATTCCATAAGGACGAGGATTTCTCCCAGACCAAAGCTGCCCCCTCCTCCAAACCTGGCTGCCATCGGAGGCCCAAACGCGCCCTACAAAATGACACCTGCCAAGTGGGCTCTTGAGTTTGGCTTCTTGGGGAAAATTGCCTCCTTTCGGAGTCAACTTGCCGGCAGCCCATGCAGGGCTTTTGCCTACAAAAATTCCATAAGGACGAGGATTCCTCCCAGACCAAAGCTGCCCCCTCCGCCAAACCTGGCTGCCATCGGAGGCCCAAACGCGCCCTACAAAATGACATCTGCCAAGCGGGCTCTTGAGTTTGGCTTCTTGGGGAAAGTGCCTCCTTTCGGAGTCAACTTGCCGGCGGCCCATGCAGGGCTTTTGCCTCCAAAAATTCCATAAGGACGAGGATTTCTCCCAGACCAAAGCTGCCCCCTCCTCCAAACCTGGCTGCCATCGGAGGCCCAAACGCGCCCTACAAAATGACACCTGCCAAGTGGGCTCTTGAGTTTGGCTTCTTGGGGAAAAGCGCCTCCTTTCGGAGCCAACTTGCCTAACTAGCCTGCGGCCCGTGCTGGGCTTTTGCCTACAAAAATTCCATAAGGACGAGGATTTCTCCCAGACCAAAGCTGCCCCCTCCTCCAAACCTGGCTGCCATCAGAGGCCCAAACGCGCCCTACAAAATGACATCTGCCAAGTGGGCTCTTGAGTTTGGCTTCTTGGGGAAAAGTGCCTCCTTTCGGAGCCAAATTGCCTAACTTGCCTGCGGCCCGTCCTGGGCTTTTGCCTCCAAAAATTCCATAAGGACGAGGATTTCTCCCAGACCAAAGCTGCCCCCTCCTCCAAACCTGGCTGCCATCGGAGGCCCAAACGTGCCCTACAAAATGACATCTGCCAAGTGGCCTCTTGAGTTTGGCTTCTTGCGGAAAAGTGCCTCCGTTCAAAGCCAACTTGCCTAACTAGCCTGCGGCCCGTGCTGGGCTTTAGACTACAAAAATTCCATAAGGACGAGGATTTCTCCCAGACCAAAGTTCCCCCCTCCTCCAAACCTGGCTGCCATCGGAGGCCCAAACGCGCCCCACAAAATGACATCTGCATTGAGGGTTCTTGAGTTTGGCTTCTTGGGGAAAAGTGACTCCTTTCAAAACCAACTTGCCTGCGTCCCGTCCCGGGCTTTTGCTACAAAAATTCCATAAGGACGAGGTTTCCTCCCAGACCAAAGCTGCCCCCTCCTCCAAACCTGGCTGCCATCGGAGGCCCAAACGCGCCCTACAAAATGACATCTGCCAAGTGGGCTCTTGAGTTTGGCTTTCTGGGGAAAAGTGCCTCCTTTCGGAGTCAACTTGCCTGCGGCTCATGCAGGGCTTTTGCCTACAAAAATTCCAGAAGGACGAGGATTTCTCCCAGACCAAAGCTGCCCCCTCCTCCAAACCTGGCTGCCATCGGAGGCCCAAACGCGCCCTACAAAATGACACCTGCCAAGTGGGCTCTTGAGTTTGGCTTCTTGGGGAAAAGCGCCTCCTTTCGGAGCCAACTTGCCTAACTAGCCTGCGGCCCATGCTGGGCTTTTGCCTACAAAAATTCCATAAGGACGAGGATTTCTCCCAGACCAAAGCTGCCCCCTCCTCCAAACCTGGCTGCCATCGGAGGCCCAAACGTGCCCTACAAAATGACACCTGCCAAGTGGGCTCTTGAGTTTGGCTTCTTGGGGAAAAGCGCCTCCTTTCGGAGCCAACTTGCCTAACTAGCCTGCGGCCCGTGCTGGGCTTTTGCCTACAAAAATTCCATAAGGACGAGGATTTCTCCCAGACCAAAGCTGCCCCCTCCTCCAAACCTGGCTGCCATCAGAGGCCCAAACGCGCCCTACAAAATGACATCTGCCAAGTGGGCTCTTGAGTTTGGCTTCTTGGGGAAAAGTGCCTCCTTTCGGAGCCAAATTGCCTAACTTGCCTGCGGCCCGTCCTGGGCTTTTGCCTCCAAAAATTCCAGAAGGACGAGGATTTCTCCCAGACCAAAGCTGCCCCCTCCTCCAAACCTGGCTGCCATCGGAGGCCCAAACGCGCCCCACAAAATTACACCTGCATTGAGGGTTCTTGAGTTTGGCTTCCTGGGGAAAAGTGCCTCCTTTCGGAGTCAACTTGCCTGCGGCCCATGCAGGGCGTTTGCCTCCAAAAATTCCATAAAGACGAGGATTTCTCCCAGACCAAAGCTGCCCCCTCCTCCAAACCTGGCTGCCATCGGAGGCCGAAACGTGCCCTACAAAATGACATCTGCCAAGTGGGCTCTTGAGTTTGTCTTCTTGGGTGGAAGTACCTCCTTTCAAAGCCAACTTGCTTGCGGCCCGTCCTGGGCTTTTGCCTCCAAAAATTCCATAAGGACGAGGATTTCTCCCAGACCAAAGCTGCCCCCTCCTCCAAACCTGGCTGCCATCGGAGGCCCAAACGCGCCCCACAAAATGACACCTGCATTGAGGGTTCTTGAGTTTGGCTTCCTGGGGAAAAGTGCCTCCTTTCGGAGTCAACTTGCCTGCGGCCCATGCAGGGCTTTTGCCTACAAAAATTCCAGAAGGACGAGGATTTCTCCCAGACCAAAGCTGCCCCCTCCTCCAAACCTGGCTGCCATCGGAGGCCCAAACGTGCCCTACAAAATGACACCTGCCAAGTGGGCTCTTGAGTTTGGCTTCTTGGGTGGAAGTGCCTCCTTTCAAAGCCAACTTGCCTGCGGCCCGTCCTGGGCTTTTGCCTCCAAAAATTCCATAAGGACGAGGATTTCTCCCAGACCAAAGCTGCCCCCTCCTCCAAACCTGGCTGCCATCGGAGGCCCAAACGCGCCCTACAAAATGACATCTGCCAAGTGGGCTCTTGAGTTTGGCTTCTTGGGGAAAAGTGCCTCCTTTCAAAGCCAACTTGCCTAACTAGCCTGCGGCCCGTGCTGGGCTTTAGACTACAAAAATTCCATAAGGACGAGGATTTCTCCCAGACCAAAGTTCCCCCCTCCTCCAAACCTGGCTGCCATCGGAGGCCCAAACGCGCCCCACAAAATGACATCTGCATTGAGGGTTCTTGAGTTTGGCTTCTTGGGGAAAAGTGCCTCCTTTCGGAGTCAACTTGCCTAACTAGCCTGCGGCCTGTGCTGGGCTTTTGCCTACAAAAATTCCATAAGGACGAGGATTTCTCCCAGACCAAAGCTGCCCCCTCCTCCAAACCTGGCTGACATCGGAGGCCCAAACGCGCCCTACAAAATGACATCTGCCAAGTGGGCTCTTGAGTTTGGCTTCTTGGGGAAAAGTACCTCCTTTCGGAGTCAACTTGCCTGCGGCTCATGCAGGGGTTTTGCCTACAAAAATTCCATAAGGACGAGGATTTCTCCCAGACCAAAGCTGCCCCCTCCTCCAAACCTGGCTGCCATCGGAGGCCCAAACGCGCCCTACAAAATGACACCTGCCAAGTGGGCTCTTGAGTTTGGCTTCTTGGGGAAAATTGCCTCCTTTCGGAGTCAACTTGCCGGCAGCCCATGCAGGGCTTTTGCCTACAAAAATTCCATAAGGACGAGGATTCCTCCCAGACCAAAGCTGCCCCCTCCGCCAAACCTGGCTGCCATCGGAGGCCCAAACGCGCCCTACAAAATGACATCTGCCAAGTGGGCTCTTGAGTTTGGCTTCTTGGGGAAAGTGCCTCCTTTCGGAGTCAACTTGCCGGCGGCCCATGCAGGGCTTTTGCCTCCAAAAATTCCATAAGGACGAGGATTTCTCCCAGACCAAAGCTGCCCCCTCCTCCAAACCTGGCTGCCATCGGAGGCCCAAACGTGCCCTACAAAATGACACCTGCCAAGTGGGCTCTTGAGTTTGGCTTCTTGGGGAAAAGCGCCTCCTTTCGGAGCCAACTTGCCTAACTAGCCTGCGGCCCGTGCTGGGCTTTTGCCTACAAAAATTCCATAAGGACGAGGATTTCTCCCAGACCAAAGCTGCCCCCTCCTCCAAACCTGGCTGCCATCAGAGGCCCAAACGCGCCCTACAAAATGACATCTGCCAAGTGGGCTCTTGAGTTTGGCTTCTTGGGGAAAAGTGCCTCCTTTCGGAGCCAAATTGCCTAACTTGCCTGCGGCCCGTCCTGGGCTTTTGCCTCCAAAAATTCCAGAAGGACGAGGATTTCTCCCAGACCAAAGCTGCCCCCTCCTCCAAACCTGGCTGCCATCGGAGGCCCAAACGCGCCCCACAAAATTACACCTGCATTGAGGGTTCTTGAGTTTGGCTTCCTGGGGAAAAGTGCCTCCTTTCGGAGTCAACTTGCCTGCGGCCCATGCAGGGCGTTTGCCTCCAAAAATTCCATAAAGACGAGGATTTCTCCCAGACCAAAGCTGCCCCCTCCTCCAAACCTGGCTGCCATCGGAGGCCGAAACGTGCCCTACAAAATGACATCTGCCAAGTGGGCTCTTGAGTTTGTCTTCTTGGGTGGAAGTACCTCCTTTCAAAGCCAACTTGCTTGCGGCCCGTCCTGGGCTTTTGCCTCCAAAAATTCCATAAGGACGAGGATTTCTCCCAGACCAAAGCTGCCCCCTCCTCCAAACCTGGCTGCCATCGGAGGCCCAAACGCGCCCCACAAAATGACACCTGCATTGAGGGTTCTTGAGTTTGGCTTCCTGGGGAAAAGTGCCTCCTTTCGGAGTCAACTTGCCTGCGGCCCATGCAGGGCTTTTGCCTCCAAAAATTCCATAAGGACGAGGATTTCTCCCAGACCAAAGCTGCCCCCTCCTCCAAACCTGGCTGCCATCGGAGGCCCAAACGTGCCCTACAAAATGACACCTGCCAAGTGGGCTCTTGAGTTTGGCTTCTTGGGTGGAAGTGCCTCCTTTCAAAGCCAACTTGCCTGCGGCCCGTCCTGGGCTTTTGCCTCCAAAAATTCCATAAGGACGAGGATTTCTCCCAGACCAAAGCTGCCCCCTCCTCCAAACCTGGCTGCCATCGGAGGCCCAAACGCGCCCTACAAAATGACATCTGCCAAGTGGGCTCTTGAGTTTGGCTTCTTGGGGAAAAGTGCCTCCTTTCAAAGCCAACTTGCCTAACTAGCCTGCGGCCCGTGCTGGGCTTTAGACTACAAAAATTCCATAAGGACGAGGATTTCTCCCAGACCAAAGTTCCCCCCTCCTCCAAACCTGGCTGCCATCGGAGGCCCAAACGCGCCCCACAAAATGACATCTGCATTGAGGGTTCTTGAGTTTGGCTTCTTGGGGAAAAGTGCCTCCTTTCGGAGTCAACTTGCCTAACTAGCCTGCGGCCTGTGCTGGGCTTTTGCCTACAAAAATTCCATAAGGACGAGGATTTCTCCCAGACCAAAGCTGCCCCCTCCTCCAAACCTGGCTGACATCGGAGGCCCAAACGCGCCCTACAAAATGACATCTGCCAAGTGGGCTCTTGAGTTTGGCTTCTTGGGGAAAAGTACCTCCTTTCGGAGTCAACTTGCCTGCGGCTCATGCAGGGGTTTTGCCCACAAAAATTCCATAAGGACGAGGATTTCTCCCAGACCAAAGCTGCCCCCTCCTCCAAACCTGGCTGCCATCGGAGGCCCAAACGCGCCCTACAAAATGACACCTGCCAAGTGGGCTCTTGAGTTTGGCTTCTTGGGGAAAATTGCCTCCTTTCGGAGTCAACTTGCCGGCAGCCCATGCAGGGCTTTTGCCTACAAAAATTCCATAAGGACGAGGATTCCTCCCAGACCAAAGCTGCCCCCTCCGCCAAACCTGGCTGCCATCGGAGGCCCAAACGCGCCCTACAAAATGACATCTGCCAAGCGGGCTCTTGAGTTTGGCTTCTTGGGGAAAGTGCCTCCTTTCGGAGTCAACTTGCCGGCGGCCCATGCAGGGCTTTTGCCTCCAAAAATTCCATAAGGACGAGGATTTCTCCCAGACCAAAGCTGCCCCCTCCTCCAAACCTGGCTGCCATCGGAGGCCCAAACGCGCCCTACAAAATGACACCTGCCAAGTGGGCTCTTGAGTTTGGCTTCTTGGGGAAAAGCGCCTCCTTTCGGAGCCAACTTGCCTAACTAGCCTGCGGCCCGTGCTGGGCTTTTGCCTACAAAAATTCCATAAGGACGAGGATTTCTCCCAGACCAAAGCTGCCCCCTCCTCCAAACCTGGCTGCCATCAGAGGCCCAAACGCGCCCTACAAAATGACATCTGCCAAGTGGGCTCTTGAGTTTGGCTTCTTGGGGAAAAGTGCCTCCTTTCGGAGCCAAATTGCCTAACTTGCCTGCGGCCCGTCCTGGGCTTTTGCCTCCAAAAATTCAAGAAGGACGAGGATTTCTCCCAGACCAAAGCTGCCCCCTCCTCCAAACCTGGCTGCCATCGGAGGCCCAAACGCGCCCCACAAAATTACACCTGCATTGAGGGTTCTTGAGTTTGGCTTCCTGGGGAAAAGTGCCTCCTTTCGGAGTCAACTTGCCTGCGGCCCATGCAGGGCGTTTGCCTCCAAAAATTCCATAAGGACGAGGATTTCTCCCAGACCAAAGCTGCCCCCTCCTCCAAACCTGGCTGCCATCGGAGGCCGAAACGTGCCCTACAAAATGACATCTGCCAAGTGGGCTCTTGAGCTTGTCTTCTTGGGTGGAAGTACCTCCTTTCAAAGCCAACTTGCTTGCGGCCCGTCCTGGGCTTTTGCCTCCAAAAGTTCCATAAGGACGAGGATTTCTCCCAGACCAAAGCTGCCCCCTCCTCCAAACCTGGCTGCCATCGGAGGCCCAAACGCGCCCCACAAAATGACACCTGCATTGAGGGTTCTTGAATTTGGCTTCCTGGGGAAAAGTGCCTCCTTTCGGAGTCAACTTGCCTGCGGCCCATGCAGGGCTTTTGCCTACAAAAATTCCAGAAGGACGAGGATTTCTCCCAGACCAAAGCTGCCCCCTCCTCCAAACCTGGCTGCCATCGGAGGCCGAAACGTGCCCTACAAAATGACATCTGCCAAGTGGGCTCCTGAGTTTGTCTTCTTGGGTGGAAGTACCTCCTTTCAAAGCCAACTTGCTTGCGGCCCGTCCTGGGCTTTTGCCTCCAAAAATTCCAGAAGGACGAGGATTTCTCCCAGACCAAAGCTGCCCCCTCCTCCAAACCTGGCTGCCATCGGAGGCCCAAACGCGCCCCACAAAATGACACCTGCATTGAGGGTTCTTGAGTTTGGCTTCCTGGGGAAAAGTGCCTCCTTTCGGAGTCAACTTGCCTGCGGCCCATGCAGGGCTTTTACCTACAAAAATTCCAGAAGGACGAGGATTTCTCCCAGACCAAAGCTGCCCCCTCCTCCAAACCTGGCTGCCATCGGAGGCCCAAACGTGCCCTACAAAATGACACCTGCCAAGTGGGCTCTTGAGTTTGGCTTCTTGGGTGGAAGTGCCTCCTTTCAAAGCCAACTTGCCTGCGGCCCGTCCTGGGCTTTTGCCTCCAAAAATTCCATAAGGACGAGGATTTCTCCCAGACCAAAGCTGCCCCCTCCTCCAAACCTGGCTGCCATCAGAGGCCCAAACGCGCCCTACAAAATGACATCTGCCAAGTGGGCTCTTGAGTTTGGCTTCTTGGGGAAAAGTGCCTCCTTTCGGAGCCAAATTGCCTAACTTGCCTGCGGCCCGTCCTGGGCTTTTGCCTCCAAAAATTCCAGAAGGACGAGGATTTCTCCCAGAACAAAGCTGCCCCCTCCTCCAAACCTGGCTGCCATCGGAGGCCCAAACGCGCCCCACAAAATTACACCTGCATTGAGGGTTCTTGAGTTTGGCTTCCTGGGGAAAAGTGCCTCCTTTCGGAGTCAACTTGCCTGCGGCCCATGCAGGGCGTTTGCCTCCAAAAATTCCATAAAGACGAGGATTTCTCCCAGACCAAAGCTGCCCCCTCCTCCAAACCTGGCTGCCATCGGAGGCCGAAACGTGCCCTACAAAATGACATCTGCCAAGTGGGCTCTTGAGTTTGTCTTCTTGGGTGGAAGTACCTCCTTTCAAAGCCAACTTGCTTGCGGCCCGTCCTGGGCTTTTGCCTCCAAAAATTCCAGAAGGACGAGGATTTCTCCCAGACCAAAGCTGCCCCCTCCTCCAAACCTGGCTGCCATCGGAGGCCCAAACGCGCCCCACAAAATGACACCTGCATTGAGGGTTCTTGAGTTTGGCTTCCTGGGGAAAAGTGCCTCCTTTCGGAGTCAACTTGCCTGCGGCCCATGCAGGGCTTTTGCCTACAAAAATTCCAGAAGGACGAGGATTTCTCCCAGACCAAAGCTGCCCCCTCCTCCAAACCTGGCTGCCATCGGAGGCCCAAACGTGCCCTACAAAATGACACCTGCCAAGTGGGCTCTTGAGTTTGGCTTCTTGGGTGGAAGTGCCTCCTTTCAAAGCCAACTTGCCTGCGGCCCGTCCTGGGCTTTTGCCTCCAAAAATTCCATAAGGACGAGGATTTCTCCCAGACCAAAGCTGCCCCCTCCTCCAAACCTGGCTGCCATCGGAGGCCCAAACGCGCCCTACAAAATGACATCTGCCAAGTGGGCTCTTGAGTTTGGCTTCTTGGGGAAAAGTGCCTCCTTTCAAAGCCAACTTGCCTAACTAGCCTGCGGCCCGTGCTGGGCTTTAGACTACAAAAATTCCATAAGGACGAGGATTTCTCCCAGACCAAAGTTCCCCCCTCCTCCAAACCTGGCTGCCATCGGAGGCCCAAACGCGCCCCACAAAATGACATCTGCATTGAGGGTTCTTGAGTTTGGCTTCTTGGGGAAAAGTGCCTCCTTTCGGAGTCAACTTGCCTAACTAGCCTGCGGCCTGTGCTGGGCTTTTGCCTACAAAAATTCCATAAGGACGAGGATTTCTCCCAGACCAAAGCTGCCCCCTCCTCCAAACCTGGCTGACATCGGAGGCCCAAACGCGCCCTACAAAATGACATCTGCCAAGTGGGCTCTTGAGTTTGGCTTCTTGGGGAAAAGTACCTCCTTTCGGAGTCAACTTGCCTGCGGCTCATGCAGGGGTTTTGCCTACAAAAATTCCATAAGGACGAGGATTTCTCCCAGACCAAAGCTGCCCCCTCCTCCAAACCTGGCTGCCATCGGAGGCCCAAACGCGCCCTACAAAATGACACCTGCCAAGTGGGCTCTTGAGTTTGGCTTCTTGGGGAAAATTGCCTCCTTTCGGAGTCAACTTGCCGGCAGCCCATGCAGGGCTTTTGCCTACAAAAATTCCATAAGGACGAGGATTCCTCCCAGACCAAAGCTGCCCCCTCCGCCAAACCTGGCTGCCATCGGAGGCCCAAACGCGCCCTACAAAATGACATCTGCCAAGCGGGCTCTTGAGTTTGGCTTCTTGGGGAAAGTGCCTCCTTTCGGAGTCAACTTGCCGGCGGCCCATGCAGGGCTTTTGCCTCCAAAAATTCCATAAGGACGAGGATTTCTCCCAGACCAAAGCTGCCCCCTCCTCCAAACCTGGCTGCCATCGGAGGCCCAAACGCGCCCTACAAAATGACACCTGCCAAGTGGGCTCTTGAGTTTGGCTTCTTGGGGAAAAGCGCCTCCTTTCGGAGCCAACTTGCCTAACTAGCCTGCGGCCCGTGCTGGGCTTTTGCCTACAAAAATTCCATAAGGACGAGGATTTCTCCCAGACCAAAGCTGCCCCCTCCTCCAAACCTGGCTGCCATCAGAGGCCCAAACGCGCCCTACAAAATGACATCTGCCAAGTGGGCTCTTGAGTTTGGCTTCTTGGGGAAAAGTGCCTCCTTTCGGAGCCAAATTGCCTAACTTGCCTGCGGCCCGTCCTGGGCTTTTGCCTCCAAAAATTCAAGAAGGACGAGGATTTCTCCCAGACCAAAGCTGCCCCCTCCTCCAAACCTGGCTGCCATCGGAGGCCCAAACGCGCCCCACAAAATTACACCTGCATTGAGGGTTCTTGAGTTTGGCTTCCTGGGGAAAAGTGCCTCCTTTCGGAGTCAACTTGCCTGCGGCCCATGCAGGGCGTTTGCCTCCAAAAATTCCATAAGGACGAGGATTTCTCCCAGACCAAAGCTGCCCCCTCCTCCAAACCTGGCTGCCATCGGAGGCCGAAACGTGCCCTACAAAATGACATCTGCCAAGTGGGCTCTTGAGCTTGTCTTCTTGGGTGGAAGTACCTCCTTTCAAAGCCAACTTGCTTGCGGCCCGTCCTGGGCTTTTGCCTCCAAAAATTCCATAAGGACGAGGATTTCTCCCAGACCAAAGCTGCCCCCTCCTCCAAACCTGGCTGCCATCGGAGGCCCAAACGCGCCCCACAAAATGACACCTGCATTGAGGGTTCTTGAATTTGGCTTCCTGGGGAAAAGTGCCTCCTTTCGGAGTCAACTTGCCTGCGGCCCATGCAGGGCTTTTGCCTACAAAAATTCCAGAAGGACGAGGATTTCTCCCAGACCAAAGCTGCCCCCTCCTCCAAACCTGGCTGCCATCGGAGGCCGAAACGTGCCCTACAAAATGACATCTGCCAAGTGGGCTCCTGAGTTTGTCTTCTTGGGTGGAAGTACCTCCTTTCAAAGCCAACTTGCTTGCGGCCCGTCCTGGGCTTTTGCCTCCAAAAATTCCATAAGGACGAGGATTTCTCCCAGACCAAAGCTGCCCCCTCCTCCAAACCTGGCTGCCATCGGAGGCCCAAACGCGCCCCACAAAATGACACCTGCATTGAGGGTTCTTGAGTTTGGCTTCCTGGGGAAAAGTGCCTCCTTTCGGAGTCAACTTGCCTGCGGCCCATGCAGGGCTTTTACCTACAAAAATTCCAGAAGGACGAGGATTTCTCCCAGACCAAAGCTGCCCCCTCCTCCAAACCTGGCTGCCATCGGAGGCCCAAACGTGCCCTACAAAATGACACCTGCCAAGTGGGCTCTTGAGTTTGGCTTCTTGGGTGGAAGTGCCTCCTTTCAAAGCCAACTTGCCTGCGGCCCGTCCTGGGCTTTTGCCTCCAAAAATTCCATAAGGACGAGGATTTCTCCCAGACCAAAGCTGCCCCCTCCTCCAAACCTGGCTGCCATCAGAGGCCCAAACGCGCCCTACAAAATGACATCTGCCAAGTGGGCTCTTGAGTTTGGCTTCTTGGGGAAAAGTGCCTCCTTTCGGAGCCAAATTGCCTAACTTGCCTGCGGCCCGTCCTGGGCTTTTGCCTCCAAAAATTCCAGAAGGACGAGGATTTCTCCCAGAACAAAGCTGCCCCCTCCTCCAAACCTGGCTGCCATCGGAGGCCCAAACGCGCCCCACAAAATTACACCTGCATTGAGGGTTCTTGAGTTTGGCTTCCTGGGGAAAAGTGCCTCCTTTCGGAGTCAACTTGCCTGCGGCCCATGCAGGGCGTTTGCCTCCAAAAATTCCATAAAGACGAGGATTTCTCCCAGACCAAAGCTGCCCCCTCCTCCAAACCTGGCTGCCATCGGAGGCCGAAACGTGCCCTACAAAATGACATCTGCCAAGTGGGCTCTTGAGTTTGTCTTCTTGGGTGGAAGTACCTCCTTTCAAAGCCAACTTGCTTGCGGCCCGTCCTGGGCTTTTGCCTCCAAAAATTCCATAAGGACGAGGATTTCTCCCAGACCAAAGCTGCCCCCTCCTCCAAACCTGGCTGCCATCGGAGGCCCAAACGCGCCCCACAAAATGACACCTGCATTGAGGGTTCTTGAGTTTGGCTTCCTGGGGAAAAGTGCCTCCTTTCGGAGTCAACTTGCCTGCGGCCCATGCAGGGCTTTTGCCTACAAAAATTCCAGAAGGACGAGGATTTCTCCCAGACCAAAGCTGCCCCCTCCTCCAAACCTGGCTGCCATCGGAGGCCCAAACGTGCCCTACAAAATGACACCTGCCAAGTAGGCTCTTGAGTTTGGCTTCTTGGGTGGAAGTGCCTCCTTTCAAAGCCAACTTGCCTGCGGCCCGTCCTGGGCTTTTGCCTCCAAAAATTCCATAAGGACGAGGATTTCTCCCAGACCAAAGCTGCTCCCTCCTCCAAACCTGGCTGCCATCGGAGGCCCAAACGCGCCCCACAAAATGACACCTGCATTGAGGGTTCTTGAGTTTGGCTTCCTGGGGAAAAGTGCCTCCTTTCGGAGTCAACTTGCCTGCGGCCCATGCAGGGCTTTTACCTACAAAAATTCCAGAAGGACGAGGATTTCTCCCAGACCAAAGCTGCCCCCTCCTCCAAACCTGGCTGCCATCGGAGGCCCAAACGTGCCCTACAAAATGACACCTGCCAAGTGGGCTCTTGAGTTTGGCTTCTTGGGTGGAAGTGCCTCCTTTCAAAGCCAACTTGCCTGCGGCCCGTGCTGGGCTTTTGCCTACAAAAATTCCATAAGGACGAGGATTTCTCCCAGACCAAAGCTGCCCCCTCCTCCAAACCTGGCTGCCATCAGAGGCCCAAACGCGCCCTACAAAATGACATCTGCCAAGTGGGCTCTTGAGTTTGGCTTCTTGCGGAAAACTGCCTCCTTTCAAAGCCAACTTGCCTAACTAGCCTGCGGCCCGTGCTGGGCTTTAGACTACAAAAATTCCATAAGGACGAGGATTTCTCCCAGACCAAAGTTCCCCCCTCCTCCAAACCTGGCTGCCATCGGAGGCCCAAACGCGCCCCACAAAATGACATCTGCATTGAGGGTTCTTGAGTTTGGCTTCTTGGGGAAAAGTGCCTCCTTTCGGAGTCAACTTGCCTAACTTGCCTGCGGCCCATGCGAGGTTTTTGCCTACAAAAATTCCATAAGGACGAGGATTTCTCCCAGACCAAAGCTGCCCCCTCCTCCAAACCTGGCTGACATCGGAGGCCCAAACGCGCCCTACAAAATGACACCTGCCAAGTGGGCTCTTGAGTTTGGCTTCTTGGGGAAAAGTGACTCCTTTCAAAACCAACTTGCCTGCGTCCCGTCCCGGGCTTTTGCTACAAAAATTCCATAAGGACGAGGTTTCCTCCCAGACCAAAGCTGCCCCCTCCTCCAAACCTGGCTGCCATCGGAGGCCCAAACGCGCCCTACAAAATGACATCTGCCAAGTGGGCTCTTGAGTTTGGCTTTCTGGGGAAAAGTGCCTCCTTTCGGAGTCAAC
The DNA here is from genome assembly GCF_963662255.1 of Cinclus cinclus. Taxonomy (NCBI): domain Eukaryota; kingdom Metazoa; phylum Chordata; class Aves; order Passeriformes; family Cinclidae; genus Cinclus; species Cinclus cinclus. The sequence goes on along the minus strand of NW_026912094.1, from coordinate 263,346 downwards.
TTGCCTGCGGCTCATGCAGGGGTTTTGCCTACAAAAATTCCATAAGGACGAGGATTTCTCCCAGACCAAAGCTGCCCCCTCCTCCAAACCTGGCTGCCATCGGAGGCCCAAACGCGCCCTACAAAATGACACCTGCCAAGTGGGCTCTTGAGTTTGGCTTCTTGGGGAAAATTGCCTCCTTTCGGAGTCAACTTGCCGGCGGCCCATGCAGGGCTTTTGCCTACAAAAATTCCATAAGGACGAGGATTCCTCCCAGACCAAAGCTGCCCCCTCCTCCAAACCTGGCTGCCATCGGAGGCCCAAACGCGCCCTACAAAATGACATCTGCCAAGCGGGCTCTTGAGTTTGGCTTCTTGGGGAAAAGTGCCTCCTTTCGGAGTCAACTTGCCGGCGGCCCATGCAGGGCTTTTGCCTCCAAAAATTCCATAAGGACGAGGATTTCTCCCAGACCAAAGCTGCCCACTCCTCCAAACCTGGCTGCCATCGGAGGCCCAAACGCGCCCTACAAAATGACACCTGCCAAGTGGGCTCTTGAGTTTGGCTTCTTGGGGAAAAGCGCCTCCTTTCGGAGCCAACTTGCCTAACTAGCCTGCGGCCCGTGCTGGGCTTTTGCCTACAAAAATTCCATAAGGACGAGGATTTCTCCCAGACCAAAGCTGCCCCCTCCTCCAAACCTGGCTGCCATCAGAGGCCCAAACGCGCCCTACAAAATGACATCTGCCAAGTGGGCTCTTGAGTTTGGCTTCTTGGGGAAAAGTGCCTCCTTTCGGAGCCAAATTGCCTAACTTGCCTGCGGCCCGTCCTGGGCTTTTGCCTCCAAAAATTCCAGAAGGACGAGGATTTCTCCCAGAACAAAGCTGCCCCCTCCTCCAAACCTGGCTGCCATCGGAGGCCCAAACGCGCCCCACAAAATTACACCTGCATTGAGGGTTCTTGAGTTTGGCTTCCTGGGGAAAAGTGCCTCCTTTCGGAGTCAACTTGCCTGCGGCCCATGCAGGGCTTTTGCCTACAAAAATTCCAGAAGGACGAGGATTTCTCCCAGACCAAAGCTGCCCCCTCCTCCAAACCTGGCTGCCATCGGAGGCCCAAACGTGCCCTACAAAATGACACCTGCCAAGTAGGCTCTTGAGTTTGGCTTCTTGGGTGGAAGTGCCTCCTTTCAAAGCCAACTTGCCTGCGGCCCGTCCTGGGCTTTTGCCTCCAAAAATTCCATAAGGACGAGGATTTCTCCCAGACCAAAGCTGCTCCCTCCTCCAAACCTGGCTGCCATCGGAGGCCCAAACGCGCCCCACAAAATGACACCTGCATTGAGGGTTCTTGAGTTTGGCTTCCTGGGGAAAAGTGCCTCCTTTCGGAGTCAACTTGCCTGCGGCCCATGCAGGGCTTTTACCTACAAAAATTCCAGAAGGACGAGGATTTCTCCCAGACCAAAGCTGCCCCCTCCTCCAAACCTGGCTGCCATCGGAGGCCCAAACGTGCCCTACAAAATGACACCTGCCAAGTGGGCTCTTGAGTTTGGCTTCTTGGGGAAAAGTGCCTCCTTTCAAAGCCAACTTGCCTGCGGCCCGTCCTGGGCTTTTGCCTCCAAAAATTCCATAAGGACGAGGATTTCTCCCAGACCAAAGCTGCCCCCTCCTCCAAACCTGGCTGCCATCGGAGGCCCAAACGCGCCCTACAAAATGACATCTGCCAAGTGGCCTCTTGAGTTTGGCTTCTTGCGGAAAAGTGCCTCCGTTCAAAGCCAACTTGCCTAACTAGCCTGCGGCCCGTGCTGGGCTTTAGACTACAAAAATTCCATAAGGACGAGGATTTCTCCCAGACCAAAGTTCCCCCCTCCTCCAAACCTGGCTGCCATCGGAGGCCCAAACGCGCCCCACAAAATGACATCTGCATTGAGGGTTCTTGAGTTTGGCTTCTTGGGGAAAAGTGACTCCTTTCAAAACCAACTTGCCTGCGTCCCGTCCCGGGCTTTTGCTACAAAAATTCTATAAGGACGAGGTTTCCTCCCAGACCAAAGCTGCCCCCTCCTCCAAACCTGGCTGCCATCGGAGGCCCAAACGCGCCCTACAAAATGACATCTGCCAAGTGGGCTCTTGAGTTTGGCTTTCTGGGGAAAAGTGCCTCCTTTCGGAGTCAACTTGCCGGCGGCTCATGCAGGGCTTTTGCCTACAAAAATTCCAGAAGGACGAGGATTTCTCCCAGACCAAAGCTGCCCCCTCCTCCAAACCTGGCTGCCATCGGAGGCCCAAACGCGCCCTACAAAATGACACCTGCCAAGTGGGCTCTTGAGTTTGGCTTCTTGGGGAAAATTGCCTCCTTTCGGAGTCAACTTGCCGGCGGCCCATGCAGGGCTTTTGCCTACAAAAATTCCATAAGGACGAGGATTCCTCCCAGACCAAAGCTGCCCCCTCCGCCAAACCTGGCTGCCATCGGAGGCCCAAACGCGCCCTACAAAATGACATCTGCCAAGCGGGCTCTTGAGTTTGGCTTCTTGGGGAAAAGTGCCTCCTTTCGGAGTCAACTTGCCGGCGGCCCATGCAGGGCTTTTGCCTCCAAAAATTCCATAAGGACGAGGATTTCTCCCAGACCAAAGCTGCCCCCTCCTCCAAACCTGGCTGCCATCGGAGGCCCAAACGCGCCCTACAAAATGACACCTGCCAAGTGGGCTCTTGAGTTTGGCTTCTTGGGGAAAAGCGCCTCCTTTCGGAGCCAACTTGCCTAACTAGCCTGCGGCCCGTGCTGGGCTTTTGCCTACAAAAATTCCATAAGGACGAGGATTTCTCCCAGACCAAAGCTGCCCCCTCCTCCAAACCTGGCTGCCATCAGAGGCCCAAACGTGCCCTACAAAATGACATCTGCCAAGTGGGCTCTTGAGTTTGGCTTCTTGGGGAAAAGTGCCTCCTTTCGGAGCCAAATTGCCTAACTTGCCTGCGGCCCGTCCTGGGCTTTTGCCTCCAAAAATTCCAGAAGGACGAGGATTTCTCCCAGACCAAAGCTGCCCCCTCCTCCAAACCTGGCTGCCATCGGAGGCCCAAACGCGCCCCACAAAATTACACCTGCATTGAGGGTTCTTGAGTTTGGCTTCCTGGGGAAAAGTGCCTCCTTTCGGAGTCAACTTGCCTGCGGCCCATGCAGGGCGTTTGCCTCCAAAAATTCCATAAAGACGAGGATTTCTCCCAGACCAAAGCTGCCCCCTCCTCCAAACCTGGCTGCCATCGGAGGCCGAAACGTGCCCTACAAAATGACATCTGCCAAGTGGGCTCTTGAGTTTGTCTTCTTGGGTGGAAGTACCTCCTTTCAAAGCCAACTTGCTTGCGGCCCGTCCTGGGCTTTTGCCTCCAAAAATTCCATAAGGACGAGGATTTCTCCCAGACCAAAGCTGCCCCCTCCTCCAAACCTGGCTGCCATCGGAGGCCCAAACGCGCCCCACAAAATGACACCTGCATTGAGGGTTCTTGAGTTTGGCTTCCTGGGGAAAAGTGCCTCCTTTCGGAGTCAACTTGCCTGCGGCCCATGCAGGGCTTTTGCCTACAAAAATTCCAGAAGGACGAGGATTTCTCCCAGACCAAAGCTGCCCCCTCCTCCAAACCTGGCTGCCATCGGAGGCCCAAACGTGCCCTACAAAATGACACCTGCCAAGTGGGCTCTTGAGTTTGGCTTCTTGGGTGGAAGTGCCTCCTTTCAAAGCCAACTTGCCTGCGGCCCGTCCTGGGCTTTTGCCTCCAAAAATTCCATAAGGACGAGGATTTCTCCCAGACCAAAGCTGCCCCCTCCTCCAAACCTGGCTGCCATCGGAGGCCCAAACGCGCCCTACAAAATGACATCTGCCAAGTGGGCTCTTGAGTTTGGCTTCTTGGGGAAAAGTGCCTCCTTTCAAAGCCAACTTGCCTAACTAGCCTGCGGCCCGTGCTGGGCTTTAGACTACAAAAATTCCATAAGGACGAGGATTTCTCCCAGACCAAAGTTCCCCCCTCCTCCAAACCTGGCTGCCATCGGAGGCCCAAACGCGCCCCACAAAATGACATCTGCATTGAGGGTTCTTGAGTTTGGCTTCTTGGGGAAAAGTGCCTCCTTTCGGAGTCAACTTGCCTAACTAGCCTGCGGCCTGTGCTGGGCTTTTGCCTACAAAAATTCCATAAGGACGAGGATTTCTCCCAGACCAAAGCTGCCCCCTCCTCCAAACCTGGCTGACATCGGAGGCCCAAACGCGCCCTACAAAATGACATCTGCCAAGTGGGCTCTTGAGTTTGGCTTCTTGGGGAAAAGTACCTCCTTTCGGAGTCAACTTGCCTGCGGCTCATGCAGGGGTTTTGCCTACAAAAATTCCATAAGGACGAGGATTTCTCCCAGACCAAAGCTGCCCCCTCCTCCAAACCTGGCTGCCATCGGAGGCCCAAACGCGCCCTACAAAATGACACCTGCCAAGTGGGCTCTTGAGTTTGGCTTCTTGGGGAAAATTGCCTCCTTTCGGAGTCAACTTGCCGGCAGCCCATGCAGGGCTTTTGCCTACAAAAATTCCATAAGGACGAGGATTCCTCCCAGACCAAAGCTGCCCCCTCCGCCAAACCTGGCTGCCATCGGAGGCCCAAACGCGCCCTACAAAATGACATCTGCCAAGCGGGCTCTTGAGTTTGGCTTCTTGGGGAAAGTGCCTCCTTTCGGAGTCAACTTGCCGGCGGCCCATGCAGGGCTTTTGCCTCCAAAAATTCCATAAGGACGAGGATTTCTCCCAGACCAAAGCTGCCCCCTCCTCCAAACCTGGCTGCCATCGGAGGCCCAAACGCGCCCTACAAAATGACACCTGCCAAGTGGGCTCTTGAGTTTGGCTTCTTGGGGAAAAGCGCCTCCTTTCGGAGCCAACTTGCCTAACTAGCCTGCGGCCCGTGCTGGGCTTTTGCCTACAAAAATTCCAGAAGGACGAGGATTTCTCCCAGACCAAAGCTGCCCCCTCCTCCAAACCTGGCTGCCATCAGAGGCCCAAACGCGCCCTACAAAATGACATCTGCCAAGTGGGCTCTTGAGTTTGGCTTCTTGGGGAAAAGTGCCTCCTTTCGGAGCCAAATTGCCTAACTTGCCTGCGGCCCGTCCTGGGCTTTTGCCTCCAAAAATTCCATAAGGACGAGGATTTCTCCCAGACCAAAGCTGCCCCCTCCTCCAAACCTGGCTGCCATCGGAGGCCCAAACGTGCCCTACAAAATGACATCTGCCAAGTGGCCTCTTGAGTTTGGCTTCTTGCGGAAAAGTGCCTCCGTTCAAAGCCAACTTGCCTAACTAGCCTGCGGCCCGTGCTGGGCTTTAGACTACAAAAATTCCATAAGGACGAGGATTTCTCCCAGACCAAAGTTCCCCCCTCCTCCAAACCTGGCTGCCATCGGAGGCCCAAACGCGCCCCACAAAATGACATCTGCATTGAGGGTTCTTGAGTTTGGCTTCTTGGGGAAAAGTGACTCCTTTCAAAACCAACTTGCCTGCGTCCCGTCCCGGGCTTTTGCTACAAAAATTCCATAAGGACGAGGTTTCCTCCCAGACCAAAGCTGCCCCCTCCTCCAAACCTGGCTGCCATCGGAGGCCCAAACGCGCCCTACAAAATGACATCTGCCAAGTGGGCTCTTGAGTTTGGCTTTCTGGGGAAAAGTGCCTCCTTTCGGAGTCAACTTGCCTGCGGCTCATGCAGGGCTTTTGCCTACAAAAATTCCAGAAGGACGAGGATTTCTCCCAGACCAAAGCTGCCCCCTCCTCCAAACCTGGCTGCCATCGGAGGCCCAAACGCGCCCTACAAAATGACACCTGCCAAGTGGGCTCTTGAGTTTGGCTTCTTGGGGAAAATTGCCTCCTTTCGGAGTCAACTTGCCGGCGGCCCATGCAGGGCTTTTGCCTACAAAAATTCCATAAGGACGAGGATTCCTCCCAGACCAAAGCTGCCCCCTCCGCCAAACCTGGCTGCCATCGGAGGCCCAAACGCGCCCTACAAAATGACATCTGCCAAGCGGGCTCTTGAGTTTGGCTTCTTGGGGAAAAGTGCCTCCTTTCGGAGTCAACTTGCCGGCGGCCCATGCAGGGCTTTTGCCTCCAAAAATTCCATAAGGACGAGGATTTCTCCCAGACCAAAGCTGCCCCCTCCTCCAAACCTGGCTGCCATCAGAGGCCCAAACGCGCCCTACAAAATGACATCTGCCAAGTGGGCTCTTGAGTTTGGCTTCTTGGGGAAAAGTGCCTCCTTTCGGAGCCAAATTGCCTAACTTGCCTGCGGCCCGTCCTGGGCTTTTGCCTCCAAAAATTCCAGAAGGACGAGGATTTCTCCCAGACCAAAGCTGCCCCCTCCTCCAAACCTGGCTGCCATCGGAGGCCCAAACGCGCCCCACAAAATTACACCTGCATTGAGGGTTCTTGAGTTTGGCTTCCTGGGGAAAAGTGCCTCCTTTCGGAGTCAACTTGCCTGCGGCCCATGCAGGGCGTTTGCCTCCAAAAATTCCATAAAGACGAGGATTTCTCCCAGACCAAAGCTGCCCCCTCCTCCAAACCTGGCTGCCATCGGAGGCCGAAACGTGCCCTACAAAATGACATCTGCCAAGTGGGCTCTTGAGTTTGTCTTCTTGGGTGGAAGTACCTCCTTTCAAAGCCAACTTGCTTGCGGCCCGTCCTGGGCTTTTGCCTCCAAAAATTCCATAAGGACGAGGATTTCTCCCAGACCAAAGCTGCCCCCTCCTCCAAACCTGGCTGCCATCGGAGGCCCAAACGCGCCCCACAAAATGACACCTGCATTGAGGGTTCTTGAGTTTGGCTTCCTGGGGAAAAGTGCCTCCTTTCGGAGTCAACTTGCCTGCGGCCCATGCAGGGCTTTTGCCTACAAAAATTCCAGAAGGACGAGGATTTCTCCCAGACCAAAGCTGCCCCCTCCTCCAAACCTGGCTGCCATCGGAGGCCCAAACGTGCCCTACAAAATGACACCTGCCAAGTGGGCTCTTGAGTTTGGCTTCTTGGGTGGAAGTGCCTCCTTTCAAAGCCAACTTGCCTGCGGCCCGTCCTGGGCTTTTGCCTCCAAAAATTCCATAAGGACGAGGATTTCTCCCAGACCAAAGCTGCCCCCTCCTCCAAACCTGGCTGCCATCGGAGGCCCAAACGCGCCCTACAAAATGACATCTGCCAAGTGGGCTCTTGAGTTTGGCTTCTTGGGGAAAAGTGCCTCCTTTCAAAGCCAACTTGCCTAACTAGCCTGCGGCCCGTGCTGGGCTTTAGACTACAAAAATTCCATAAGGACGAGGATTTCTCCCAGACCAAAGTTCCCCCCTCCTCCAAACCTGGCTGCCATCGGAGGCCCAAACGCGCCCCACAAAATGACATCTGCATTGAGGGTTCTTGAGTTTGGCTTCTTGGGGAAAAGTGCCTCCTTTCGGAGTCAACTTGCCTAACTAGCCTGCGGCCTGTGCTGGGCTTTTGCCTACAAAAATTCCATAAGGACGAGGATTTCTCCCAGACCAAAGCTGCCCCCTCCTCCAAACCTGGCTGACATCGGAGGCCCAAACGCGCCCTACAAAATGACATCTGCCAAGTGGGCTCTTGAGTTTGGCTTCTTGGGGAAAAGTACCTCCTTTCGGAGTCAACTTGCCTGCGGCTCATGCAGGGGTTTTGCCTACAAAAATTCCATAAGGACGAGGATTTCTCCCAGACCAAAGCTGCCCCCTCCTCCAAACCTGGCTGCCATCGGAGGCCCAAACGCGCCCTACAAAATGACACTTGCCAAGTGGGCTCTTGAGTTTGGCTTCTTGGGGAAAATTGCCTCCTTTCGGAGTCAACTTGCCGGCAGCCCATGCAGGGCTTTTGCCTACAAAAATTCCATAAGGACGAGGATTCCTCCCAGACCAAAGCTGCCCCCTCCGCCAAACCTGGCTGCCATCGGAGGCCCAAACGCGCCCTACAAAATGACATCTGCCAAGTGGGCTCTTGAGTTTGGCTTCTTGGGGAAAGTGCCTCCTTTCGGAGTCAACTTGCCGGCGGCCCATGCAGGGCTTTTGCCTCCAAAAATTCCATAAGGACGAGGATTTCTCCCAGACCAAAGCTGCCCCCTCCTCCAAACCTGGCTGCCATCGGAGGCCCAAACGTGCCCTACAAAATGACACCTGCCAAGTGGGCTCTTGAGTTTGGCTTCTTGGGGAAAAGCGCCTCCTTTCGGAGCCAACTTGCCTAACTAGCCTGCGGCCCGTGCTGGGCTTTTGCCTACAAAAATTCCATAAGGACGAGGATTTCTCCCAGACCAAAGCTGCCCCCTCCTCCAAACCTGGCTGCCATCAGAGGCCCAAACGCGCCCTACAAAATGACATCTGCCAAGTGGGCTCTTGAGTTTGGCTTCTTGGGGAAAAGTGCCTCCTTTCGGAGCCAAATTGCCTAACTTGCCTGCGGCCCGTCCTGGGCTTTTGCCTCCAAAAATTCCAGAAGGACGAGGATTTCTCCCAGACCAAAGCTGCCCCCTCCTCCAAACCTGGCTGCCATCGGAGGCCCAAACGCGCCCCACAAAATTACACCTGCATTGAGGGTTCTTGAGTTTGGCTTCCTGGGGAAAAGTGCCTCCTTTCGGAGTCAACTTGCCTGCGGCCCATGCAGGGCGTTTGCCTCCAAAAATTCCATAAAGACGAGGATTTCTCCCAGACCAAAGCTGCCCCCTCCTCCAAACCTGGCTGCCATCGGAGGCCGAAACGTGCCCTACAAAATGACATCTGCCAAGTGGGCTCTTGAGTTTGTCTTCTTGGGTGGAAGTACCTCCTTTCAAAGCCAACTTGCTTGCGGCCCGTCCTGGGCTTTTGCCTCCAAAAATTCCATAAGGACGAGGATTTCTCCCAGACCAAAGCTGCCCCCTCCTCCAAACCTGGCTGCCATCGGAGGCCCAAACGCGCCCCACAAAATGACACCTGCATTGAGGGTTCTTGAGTTTGGCTTCCTGGGGAAAAGTGCCTCCTTTCGGAGTCAACTTGCCTGCGGCCCATGCAGGGCTTTTGCCTACAAAAATTCCAGAAGGACGAGGATTTCTCCCAGACCAAAGCTGCCCCCTCCTCCAAACCTGGCTGCCATCGGAGGCCCAAACGTGCCCTACAAAATGACACCTGCCAAGTGGGCTCTTGAGTTTGGCTTCTTGGGTGGAAGTGCCTCCTTTCAAAGCCAACTTGCCTGCGGCCCGTCCTGGGCTTTTGCCTCCAAAAATTCCATAAGGACGAGGATTTCTCCCAGACCAAAGCTGCCCCCTCCTCCAAACCTGGCTGCCATCGGAGGCCCAAACGCGCCCTACAAAATGACATCTGCCAAGTGGGCTCTTGAGTTTGGCTTCTTGGGGAAAAGTGCCTCCTTTCAAAGCCAACTTGCCTAACTAGCCTGCGGCCCGTGCTGGGCTTTAGACTACAAAAATTCCATAAGGACGAGGATTTCTCCCAGACCAAAGTTCCCCCCTCCTCCAAACCTGGCTGCCATCGGAGGCCCAAACGCGCCCCACAAAATGACATCTGCATTGAGGGTTCTTGAGTTTGGCTTCTTGGGGAAAAGTGCCTCCTTTCGGAGTCAACTTGCCTAACTAGCCTGCGGCCTGTGCTGGGCTTTTGCCTACAAAAATTCCATAAGGACGAGGATTTCTCCCAGACCAAAGCTGCCCCCTCCTCCAAACCTGGCTGACATCGGAGGCCCAAACGCGCCCTACAAAATGACATCTGCCAAGTGGGCTCTTGAGTTTGGCTTCTTGGGGAAAAGTACCTCCTTTCGGAGTCAACTTGCCTGCGGCTCATGCAGGGGTTTTGCCTACAAAAATTCCATAAGGACGAGGATTTCTCCCAGACCAAAGCTGCCCCCTCCTCCAAACCTGGCTGCCATCGGAGGCCCAAACGCGCCCTACAAAATGACACCTGCCAAGTGGGCTCTTGAGTTTGGCTTCTTGGGGAAAATTGCCTCCTTTCGGAGTCAACTTGCCGGTAGCCCATGCAGGGCTTTTGCCTACAAAAATTCCATAAGGACGAGGATTCCTCCCAGACCAAAGCGGCCCCCTCCGCCAAACCTGGCTGCCATCGGAGGCCCAAACGCGCCCTACAAAATGACATCTGCCAAGCGGGCTCTTGAGTTTGGCTTCTTGGGGAAAGTGCCTCCTTTCGGAGCCAACTTGCCTAACTAGCCTGCGGCCCGTGCTGGGCTTTTGCCTACAAAAATTCCATAAGGACGAGGATTTCTCCCAGACCAAAGCTGCCCCCTCCTCCAAACCTGGCTGCCATCAGAGGCCCAAACGCGCCCTACAAAATGACATCTGCCAAGTGGGCTCTTGAGTTTGGCTTCTTGGGGAAAAGTGCCTCCTTTCGGAGCCAAATTGCCTAACTTGCCTGCGGCCCGTCCTGGGCTTTTGCCTCCAAAAATTCAAGAAGGACGAGGATTTCTCCCAGACCAAAGCTGCCCCCTCCTCCAAACCTGGCTGCCATCGGAGGCCCAAACGCGCCCCACAAAATTACACCTGCATTGAGGGTTCTTGAGTTTGGCTTCCTGGGGAAAAGTGCCTCCTTTCGGAGTCAACTTGCCTGCGGCCCATGCAGGGCGTTTGCCTCCAAAAATTCCATAAGGACGAGGATTTCTCCCAGACCAAAGCTGCCCCCTCCTCCAAACCTGGCTGCCATCGGAGGCCGAAACGTGCCCTACAAAATGACATCTGCCAAGAGGGCTCTTGAGCTTGTCTTCTTGGGTGGAAGTACCTCCTTTCAAAGCCAACTTGCTTGCGGCCCGTCCTGGGCTTTTGCCTCCAAAAATTCCATAAGGACGAGGATTTCTCCCAGACCAAAGCTGCCCCCTCCTCCAAACCTGGCTGCCATCGGAGGCCCAAACGCGCCCCACAAAATGACACCTGCATTGAGGGTTCTTGAGTTTGGCTTCCTGGGGAAAAGTGCCTCCTTTCGGAGTCAACTTGCCTGCGGCCCATGCAGGGCTTTTGCCTACAAAAATTCCAGAAGGACGAGGATTTCTCCCAGACCAAAGCTGCCCCCTCCTCCAAACCTGGCTGCCATCGGAGGCCCAAACGTGCCCTACAAAATGACACCTGCCAAGTGGGCTCTTGAGTTTGGCTTCTTGGGTGGAAGTGCCTCCTTTCAAAGCCAACTTGCCTGCGGCCCGTCCTGGGCTTTTGCCTCCAAAAATTCCATAAGGACGAGGATTTCTCCCAGACCAAAGCTGCCCCCTCCTCCAAACCTGGCTGCCATCGGAGGCCCAAACGCGCCCTACAAAATGACATCTGCCAAGTGGGCTCTTGAGTTTGGCTTCTTGGGGAAAAGTGCCTCCTTTCAAAGCCAACTTGCCTAACTAGCCTGCGGCCCGTGCTGGGCTTTAGACTACAAAAATTCCATAAGGACGAGGATTTCTCCCAGACCAAAGTTCCCCCCTCCTCCAAACCTGGCTGCCATCGGAGGCCCAAACGCGCCCCACAAAATGACATCTGCATTGAGGGTTCTTGAGTTTGGCTTCTTGGGGAAAAGTGCCTCCTTTCGGAGTCAACTTGCCTAACTAGCCTGCGGCCTGTGCTGGGCTTTTGCCTACAAAAATTCCATAAGGACGAGGATTTCTCCCAGACCAAAGCTGCCCCCTCCTCCAAACCTGGCTGACATCGGAGGCCCAAACGCGCCCTACAAAATGACATCTGCCAAGTGGGCTCTTGAGTTTGGCTTCTTGGGGAAAAGTACCTCCTTTCGGAGTCAACTTGCCTGCGGCTCATGCAGGGGTTTTGCCTACAAAAATTCCATAAGGACGAGGATTTCTCCCAGACCAAAGCTGCCCCCTCCTCCAAACCTGGCTGCCATCGGAGGCCCAAACGCGCCCTACAAAATGACACCTGCCAAGTGGGCTCTTGAGTTTGGCTTCTTGGGGAAAATTGCCTCCTTTCGGAGTCAACTTGCCGGTAGCCCATGCAGGGCTTTTGCCTACAAAAATTCCATAAGGACGAGGATTCCTCCCAGACCAAAGCGGCCCCCTCCGCCAAACCTGGCTGCCATCGGAGGCCCAAACGCGCCCTACAAAATGACATCTGCCAAGCGGGCTCTTGAGTTTGGCTTCTTGGGGAAAGTGCCTCCTTTCGGAGCCAACTTGCCTAACTAGCCTGCGGCCCGTGCTGGGCTTTTGCCTACAAAAATTCCATAAGGACGAGGATTTCTCCCAGACCAAAGCTGCCCCCTCCTCCAAACCTGGCTGCCATCAGAGGCCCAAACGCGCCCTACAAAATGACATCTGCCAAGTGGGCTCTTGAGTTTGGCTTCTTGGGGAAAAGTGCCTCCTTTCGGAGCCAAATTGCCTAACTTGCCTGCGGCCCGTCCTGGGCTTTTGCCTCCAAAAATTCAAGAAGGACGAGGATTTCTCCCAGACCAAAGCTGCCCCCTCCTCCAAACCTGGCTGCCATCGGAGGCCCAAACGCGCCCCACAAAATGACACCTGCATTGAGGGTTCTTGAGTTTGGCTTCCTGGGGAAAAGTGCCTCCTTTCGGAGTCAACTTGCCTGCGGCCCATGCAGGGCTTTTGCCTACAAAAATTCCAGAAGGACGAGGATTTCTCCCAGACCAAAGCTGCCCCCTCCTCCAAACCTGGCTGCCATCGGAGGCCCAAACGTGCCCTACAAAATGACACCTGCCAAGTGGGCTCTTGAGTTTGGCTTCTTGGGTGGAAGTGCCTCCTTTCAAAGCCAACTTGCCTGCGGCCCGTCCTGGGCTTTTGCCTCCAAAAATTCCATAAGGACGAGGATTTCTCCCAGACCAAAGCTGCCCCCTCCTCCAAACCTGGCTGCCATCGGAGGCCCAAACGCGCCCTACAAAATGACATCTGCCAAGTGGGCTCTTGAGTTTGGCTTCTTGGGGAAAAGTGCCTCCTTTCAAAGCCAACTTGCCTAACTAGCCTGCGGCCCGTGCTGGGCTTTAGACTACAAAAATTCCATAAGGACGAGGATTTCTCCCAGACCAAAGTTCCCCCCTCCTCCAAACCTGGCTGCCATCGGAGGCCCAAACGCGCCCCACAAAATGACATCTGCATTGAGGGTTCTTGAGTTTGGCTTCTTGGGGAAAAGTGCCTCCTTTCGGAGTCAACTTGCCTAACTAGCCTGCGGCCTGTGCTGGGCTTTTGCCTACAAAAATTCCATAAGGACGAGGATTTCTCCCAGACCAAAGCTGCCCCCTCCTCCAAACCTGGCTGACATCGGAGGCCCAAACGCGCCCTACAAAATGACATCTGCCAAGTGGGCTCTTGAGTTTGGCTTCTTGGGGAAAAGTACCTCCTTTCGGAGTCAACTTGCCTGCGGCTCATGCAGGGGTTTTGCCTACAAAAATTCCATAAGGACGAGGATTTCTCCCAGACCAAAGCTGCCCCCTCCTCCAAACCTGGCTGCCATCGGAGGCCCAAACGCGCCCTACAAAATGACACCTGCCAAGTGGGCTCTTGAGTTTGGCTTCTTGGGGAAAATTGCCTCCTTTCGGAGTCAACTTGCCGGTAGCCCATGCAGGGCTTTTGCCTACAAAAATTCCATAAGGACGAGGATTCCTCCCAGACCAAAGCGGCCCCCTCCGCCAAACCTGGCTGCCATCGGAGGCCCAAACGCGCCCTACAAAATGACATCTGCCAAGCGGGCTCTTGAGTTTGGCTTCTTGGGGAAAGTGCCTCCTTTCGGAGCCAACTTGCCTAACTAGCCTGCGGCCCGTGCTGGGCTTTTGCCTACAAAAATTCCATAAGGACGAGGATTTCTCCCAGACCAAAGCTGCCCCCTCCTCCAAACCTGGCTGCCATCAGAGGCCCAAACGCGCCCTACAAAATGACATCTGCCAAGTGGGCTCTTGAGTTTGGCTTCTTGGGGAAAAGTGCCTCCTTTCGGAGCCAAATTGCCTAACTTGCCTGCGGCCCGTCCTGGGCTTTTGCCTCCAAAAATTCAAGAAGGACGAGGATTTCTCCCAGACCAAAGCTGCCCCCTCCTCCAAACCTGGCTGCCATCGGAGGCCCAAACGCGCCCCACAAAATTACACCTGCATTGAGGGTTCTTGAGTTTGGCTTCCTGGGGAAAAGTGCCTCCTTTCGGAGTCAACTTGCCTGCGGCCCATGCAGGGCGTTTGCCTCCAAAAATTCCATAAGGACGAGGATTTCTCCCAGACCAAAGCTGCCCCCTCCTCCAAACCTGGCTGCCATCGGAGGCCGAAACGTGCCCTACAAAATGACATCTGCCAAGAGGGCTCTTGAGCTTGTCTTCTTGGGTGGAAGTACCTCCTTTCAAAGCCAACTTGCTTGCGGCCCGTCCTGGGCTTTTGCCTCCAAAAATTCCATAAGGACGAGGATTTCTCCCAGACCAAAGCTGCCCCCTCCTCCAAACCTGGCTGCCATCGGAGGCCCAAACGCGCCCCACAAAATGACACCTGCATTGAGGGTTCTTGAGTTTGGCTTCCTGGGGAAAAGTGCCTCCTTTCGGAGTCAACTTGCCTGCGGCCCATGCAGGGCTTTTGCCTACAAAAATTCCAGAAGGACGAGGATTTCTCCCAGACCAAAGCTGCCCCCTCCTCCAAACCTGGCTGCCATCGGAGGCCCAAACGTGCCCTACAAAATGACACCTGCCAAGTGGGCTCTTGAGTTTGGCTTCTTGGGTGGAAGTGCCTCCTTTCAAAGCCAACTTGCCTGCGGCCCGTCCTGGGCTTTTGCCTCCAAAAATTCCATAAGGACGAGGATTTCTCCCAGACCAAAGCTGCCCCCTCCTCCAAACCTGGCTGCCATCGGAGGCCCAAACGCGCCCTACAAAATGACATCTGCCAAGTGGGCTCTTGAGTTTGGCTTCTTGGGGAAAAGTGCCTCCTTTCAAAGCCAACTTGCCTAACTAGCCTGCGGCCCGTGCTGGGCTTTAGACTACAAAAATTCCATAAGGACGAGGATTTCTCCCAGACCAAAGTTCCCCCCTCCTCCAAACCTGGCTGCCATCGGAGGCCCAAACGCGCCCCACAAAATGACATCTGCATTGAGGGTTCTTGAGTTTGGCTTCTTGGGGAAAAGTGCCTCCTTTCGGAGTCAACTTGCCTAACTAGCCTGCGGCCTGTGCTGGGCTTTTGCCTACAAAAATTCCATAAGGACGAGGATTTCTCCCAGACCAAAGCTGCCCCCTCCTCCAAACCTGGCTGACATCGGAGGCCCAAACGCGCCCTACAAAATGACATCTGCCAAGTGGGCTCTTGAGTTTGGCTTCTTGGGGAAAAGTACCTCCTTTCGGAGTCAACTTGCCTGCGGCTCATGCAGGGGTTTTGCCTACAAAAATTCCATAAGGACGAGGATTTCTCCCAGACCAAAGCTGCCCCCTCCTCCAAACCTGGCTGCCATCGGAGGCCCAAACGCGCCCTACAAAATGACACCTGCCAAGTGGGCTCTTGAGTTTGGCTTCTTGGGGAAAATTGCCTCCTTTCGGAGTCAACTTGCCGGCAGCCCATGCAGGGCTTTTGCCTACAAAAATTCCATAAGGACGAGGATTCCTCCCAGACCAAAGCTGCCCCCTCCGCCAAACCTGGCTGCCATCGGAGGCCCAAACGCGCCCTACAAAATGACATCTGCCAAGTGGGCTCTTGAGTTTGGCTTCTTGGGGAAAGTGCCTCCTTTCGGAGTCAACTTGCCGGCGGCCCATGCAGGGCTTTTGCCTCCAAAAATTCCATAAGGACGAGGATTTCTCCCAGACCAAAGCTGCCCCCTCCTCCAAACCTGGCTGCCATCGGAGGCCCAAACGTGCCCTACAAAATGACACCTGCCAAGTGGGCTCTTGAGTTTGGCTTCTTGGGGAAAAGCGCCTCCTTTCGGAGCCAACTTGCCTAACTAGCCTGCGGCCCGTGCTGGGCTTTTGCCTACAAAAATTCCATAAGGACGAGGATTTCTCCCAGACCAAAGCTGCCCCCTCCTCCAAACCTGGCTGCCATCAGAGGCCCAAACGCGCCCTACAAAATGACATCTGCCAAGTGGGCTCTTGAGTTTGGCTTCTTGGGGAAAAGTGCCTCCTTTCGGAGCCAAATTGCCTAACTTGCCTGCGGCCCGTCCTGGGCTTTTGCCTCCAAAAATTCCAGAAGGACGAGGATTTCTCCCAGACCAAAGCTGCCCCCTCCTCCAAACCTGGCTGCCATCGGAGGCCCAAACGCGCCCCACAAAATTACACCTGCATTGAGGGTTCTTGAGTTTGGCTTCCTGGGGAAAAGTGCCTCCTTTCGGAGTCAACTTGCCTGCGGCCCATGCAGGGCGTTTGCCTCCAAAAATTCCATAAAGACGAGGATTTCTCCCAGACCAAAGCTGCCCCCTCCTCCAAACCTGGCTGCCATCGGAGGCCGAAACGTGCCCTACAAAATGACATCTGCCAAGTGGGCTCTTGAGTTTGTCTTCTTGGGTGGAAGTACCTCCTTTCAAAGCCAACTTGCTTGCGGCCCGTCCTGGGCTTTTGCCTCCAAAAATTCCATAAGGACGAGGATTTCTCCCAGACCAAAGCTGCCCCCTCCTCCAAACCTGGCTGCCATCGGAGGCCCAAACGCGCCCCACAAAATGACACCTGCATTGAGGGTTCTTGAGTTTGGCTTCCTGGGGAAAAGTGCCTCCTTTCGGAGTCAACTTGCCTGCGGCCCATGCAGGGCTTTTACCTACAAAAATTCCAGAAGGACGAGGATTTCTCCCAGACCAAAGCTGCCCCCTCCTCCAAACCTGGCTGCCATCGGAGGCCCAAACGTGCCCTACAAAATGACACCTGCCAAGTGGGCTCTTGAGTTTGGCTTCTTGGGTGGAAGTGCCTCCTTTCAAAGCCAACTTGCCTGCGGCCCGTCCTGGGCTTTTGCCTCCAAAAATTCCATAAGGACGAGGATTTCTCCCAGACCAAAGCTGCCCCCTCCTCCAAACCTGGCTGCCATCGGAGGCCCAAACGCGCCCTACAAAATGACATCTGCCAAGTGGGCTCTTGAGTTTGGCTTCTTGGGGAAAAGTGCCTCCTTTCAAAGCCAACTTGCCTAACTAGCCTGCGGCCCGTGCTGGGCTTTAGACTACAAAAATTCCATAAGGACGAGGATTTCTCCCAGACCAAAGTTCCCCCCTCCTCCAAACCTGGCTGCCATCGGAGGCCCAAACGCGCCCCACAAAATGACATCTGCATTGAGGGTTCTTGAGTTTGGCTTCTTGGGGAAAAGTGCCTCCTTTCGGAGTCAACTTGCCTAACTAGCCTGCGGCCTGTGCTGGGCTTTTGCCTACAAAAATTCCATAAGGACGAGGATTTCTCCCAGACCAAAGCTGCCCCCTCCTCCAAACCTGGCTGACATCGGAGGCCCAAACGCGCCCTACAAAATGACATCTGCCAAGTGGGCTCTTGAGTTTGGCTTCTTGGGGAAAAGTACCTCCTTTCGGAGTCAACTTGCCTGCGGCTCATGCAGGGGTTTTGCCTACAAAAATTCCATAAGGACGAGGATTTCTCCCAGACCAAAGCTGCCCCCTCCTCCAAACCTGGCTGCCATCGGAGGCCCAAACGCGCCCTACAAAATGACACCTGCCAAGTGGGCTCTTGAGTTTGGCTTCTTGGGGAAAATTGCCTCCTTTCGGAGTCAACTTGCCGGTAGCCCATGCAGGGCTTTTGCCTACAAAAATTCCATAAGGACGAGGATTCCTCCCAGACCAAAGCGGCCCCCTCCGCCAAACCTGGCTGCCATCGGAGGCCCAAACGCGCCCTACAAAATGACATCTGCCAAGCGGGCTCTTGAGTTTGGCTTCTTGGGGAAAGTGCCTCCTTTCGGAGCCAACTTGCCTAACTAGCCTGCGGCCCGTGCTGGGCTTTTGCCTACAAAAATTCCATAAGGACGAGGATTTCTCCCAGACCAAAGCTGCCCCCTCCTCCAAACCTGGCTGCCATCAGAGGCCCAAACGCGCCCTACAAAATGACATCTGCCAAGTGGGCTCTTGAGTTTGGCTTCTTGGGGAAAAGTGCCTCCTTTCGGAGCCAAATTGCCTAACTTGCCTGCGGCCCGTCCTGGGCTTTTGCCTCCAAAAATTCAAGAAGGACGAGGATTTCTCCCAGACCAAAGCTGCCCCCTCCTCCAAACCTGGCTGCCATCGGAGGCCCAAACGCGCCCCACAAAATTACACCTGCATTGAGGGTTCTTGAGTTTGGCTTCCTGGGGAAAAGTGCCTCCTTTCGGAGTCAACTTGCCTGCGGCCCATGCAGGGCGTTTGCCTCCAAAAATTCCATAAGGACGAGGATTTCTCCCAGACCAAAGCTGCCCCCTCCTCCAAACCTGGCTGCCATCGGAGGCCGAAACGTGCCCTACAAAATGACATCTGCCAAGTGGGCTCTTGAGCTTGTCTTCTTGGGTGGAAGTACCTCCTTTCAAAGCCAACTTGCTTGCGGCCCGTCCTGGGCTTTTGCCTCCAAAAATTCCATAAGGACGAGGATTTCTCCCAGACCAAAGCTGCCCCCTCCTCCAAACCTGGCTGCCATCGGAGGCCCAAACGCGCCCCACAAAATGACACCTGCATTGAGGGTTCTTGAATTTGGCTTCCTGGGGAAAAGTGCCTCCTTTCGGAGTCAACTTGCCTGCGGCCCATGCAGGGCTTTTGCCTACAAAAATTCCAGAAGGACGAGGATTTCTCCCAGACCAAAGCTGCCCCCTCCTCCAAACCTGGCTGCCATCGGAGGCCGAAACGTGCCCTACAAAATGACATCTGCCAAGTGGGCTCCTTAGTTTGTCTTCTTGGGTGGAAGTACCTCCTTTCAAAGCCAACTTGCTTGCGGCCCGTCCTGGGCTTTTGCCTCCAAAAATTCCATAAGGACGAGGATTTCTCCCAGACCAAAGCTGCCCCCTCCTCCAAACCTGGCTGCCATCGGAGGCCCAAACGCGCCCCACAAAATGACACCTGCATTGAGGGTTCTTGAGTTTGGCTTCCTGGGGAAAAGTGCCTCCTTTCGGAGTCAACTTGCCTGCGGCCCATGCAGGGCTTTTACCTACAAAAATTCCAGAAGGACGAGGATTTCTCCCAGACCAAAGCTGCCCCCTCCTCCAAACCTGGCTGCCATCGGAGGCCCAAACGTGCCCTACAAAATGACACCTGCCAAGTGGGCTCTTGAGTTTGGCTTCTTGGGTGGAAGTGCCTCCTTTCAAAGCCAACTTGCCTGCGGCCCGTCCTGGGCTTTTGCCTCCAAAAATTCCATAAGGACGAGGATTTCTCCCAGACCAAAGCTGCCCCCTCCTCCAAACCTGGCTGCCATCAGAGGCCCAAACGCGCCCTACAAAATGACATCTGCCAAGTGGGCTCTTGAGTTTGGCTTCTTGGGGAAAAGTGCCTCCTTTCGGAGCCAAATTGCCTAACTTGCCTGCGGCCCGTCCTGGGCTTTTGCCTCCAAAAATTCCAGAAGGACGAGGATTTCTCCCAGAACAAAGCTGCCCCCTCCTCCAAACCTGGCTGCCATCGGAAGCCCAAACGCGCCCCACAAAATTACACCTGCATTGAGGGTTCTTGAGTTTGGCTTCCTGGGGAAAAGTGCCTCCTTTCGGAGTCAACTTGCCTGCGGCCCATGCAGGGCGTTTGCCTCCAAAAATTCCATAAAGACGAGGATTTCTCCCAGACCAAAGCTGCCCCCTCCTCCAAACCTGGCTGCCATCGGAGGCCGAAACGTGCCCTACAAAATGACATCTGCCAAGTGGGCTCTTGAGTTTGTCTTCTTGGGTGGAAGTACCTCCTTTCAAAGCCAACTTGCTTGCGGCCCGTCCTGGGCTTTTGCCTCCAAAAATTCCATAAGGACGAGGATTTCTCCCAGACCAAAGCTGCCCCCTCCTCCAAACCTGGCTGCCATCGGAGGCCCAAACGCGCCCCACAAAATGACACCTGCATTGAGGGTTCTTGAGTTTGGCTTCCTGGGGAAAAGTGCCTCCTTTCGGAGTCAACTTGCCTGCGGCCCATGCAGGGCTTTTGCCTACAAAAATTCCAGAAGGACGAGGATTTCTCCCAGACCAAAGCTGCCCCCTCCTCCAAACCTGGCTGCCATCGGAGGCCCAAACGTGCCCTACAAAATGACACCTGCCAAGTAGGCTCTTGAGTTTGGCTTCTTGGGTGGAAGTGCCTCCTTTCAAAGCCAACTTGCCTGCGGCCCGTCCTGGGCTTTTGCCTCCAAAAATTCCATAAGGACGAGGATTTCTCCCAGACCAAAGCTGCTCCCTCCTCCAAACCTGGCTGCCATCGGAGGCCCAAACGCGCCCCACAAAATGACACCTGCATTGAGGGTTCTTGAGTTTGGCTTCCTGGGGAAAAGTGCCTCCTTTCGGAGTCAACTTGCCTGCGGCCCATGCAGGGCTTTTACCTACAAAAATTCCAGAAGGACGAGGATTTCTCCCAGACCAAAGCTGCCCCCTCCTCCAAACCTGGCTGCCATCGGAGGCCCAAACGTGCCCTACAAAATGACACCTGCCAAGTGGGCTCTTGAGTTTGGCTTCTTGGGTGGAAGTGCCTCCTTTCAAAGCCAACTTGCCTGCGGCCCGTCCTGGGCTTTTGCCTCCAAAAATTCCATAAGGACGAGGATTTCTCCCAGACCAAAGCTGCCCCCTCCTCCAAACCTGGCTGCCATCGGAGGCCCAAACGCGCCCTACAAAATGACATCTGCCAAGTGGGCTCTTGAGTTTGGCTTCTTGGGGAAAAGTGCCTCCTTTCGGAGCCAAATTGCCTAACTTGCCTGCGGCCCGTCCTGGGCTTTTGCCTCCAAAAATTCAAGAAGGACGAGGATTTCTCCCAGACCAAAGCTGCCCCCTCCTCCAAACCTGGCTGCCATCGGAGGCCCAAACGCGCCCCACAAAATGACACCTGCATTGAGGGTTCTTGAGTTTGGCTTCCTGGGGAAAAGTGCCTCCTTTCGGAGTCAACTTGCCTGCGGCCCATGCAGGGCTTTTGCCTACAAAAATTCCAGAAGGACGAGGATTTCTCCCAGACCAAAGCTGCCCCCTCCTCCAAACCTGGCTGCCATCGGAGGCCCAAACGTGCCCTACAAAATGACACCTGCCAAGTGGGCTCTTGAGTTTGGCTTCTTGGGTGGAAGTGCCTCCTTTCAAAGCCAACTTGCCTGCGGCCCGTCCTGGGCTTTTGCCTCCAAAAATTCCATAAGGACGAGGATTTCTCCCAGACCAAAGCTGCCCCCTCCTCCAAACCTGGCTGCCATCGGAGGCCCAAACGCGCCCTACAAAATGACATCTGCCAAGTGGGCTCTTGAGTTTGGCTTCTTGGGGAAAAGTGCCTCCTTTCAAAGCCAACTTGCCTAACTAGCCTGCGGCCCGTGCTGGGCTTTAGACTACAAAAATTCCATAAGGACGAGGATTTCTCCCAGACCAAAGTTCCCCCCTCCTCCAAACCTGGCTGCCATCGGAGGCCCAAACGCGCCCCACAAAATGACATCTGCATTGAGGGTTCTTGAGTTTGGCTTCTTGGGGAAAAGTGCCTCCTTTCGGAGTCAACTTGCCTAACTAGCCTGCGGCCTGTGCTGGGCTTTTGCCTACAAAAATTCCATAAGGACGAGGATTTCTCCCAGACCAAAGCTGCCCCCTCCTCCAAACCTGGCTGACATCGGAGGCCCAAACGCGCCCTACAAAATGACATCTGCCAAGTGGGCTCTTGAGTTTGGCTTCTTGGGGAAAAGTACCTCCTTTCGGAGTCAACTTGCCTGCGGCTCATGCAGGGGTTTTGCCTACAAAAATTCCATAAGGACGAGGATTTCTCCCAGACCAAAGCTGCCCCCTCCTCCAAACCTGGCTGCCATCGGAGGCCCAAACGCGCCCTACAAAATGACACCTGCCAAGTGGGCTCTTGAGTTTGGCTTCTTGGGGAAAATTGCCTCCTTTCGGAGTCAACTTGCCGGTAGCCCATGCAGGGCTTTTGCCTACAAAAATTCCATAAGGACGAGGATTCCTCCCAGACCAAAGCGGCCCCCTCCGCCAAACCTGGCTGCCATCGGAGGCCCAAACGCGCCCTACAAAATGACATCTGCCAAGCGGGCTCTTGAGTTTGGCTTCTTGGGGAAAGTGCCTCCTTTCGGAGCCAACTTGCCTAACTAGCCTGCGGCCCGTGCTGGGCTTTTGCCTACAAAAATTCCATAAGGACGAGGATTTCTCCCAGACCAAAGCTGCCCCCTCCTCCAAACCTGGCTGCCATCAGAGGCCCAAACGCGCCCTACAAAATGACATCTGCCAAGTGGGCTCTTGAGTTTGGCTTCTTGGGGAAAAGTGCCTCCTTTCGGAGCCAAATTGCCTAACTTGCCTGCGGCCCGTCCTGGGCTTTTGCCTCCAAAAATTCAAGAAGGACGAGGATTTCTCCCAGACCAAAGCTGCCCCCTCCTCCAAACCTGGCTGCCATCGGAGGCCCAAACGCGCCCCACAAAATTACACCTGCATTGAGGGTTCTTGAGTTTGGCTTCCTGGGGAAAAGTGCCTCCTTTCGGAGTCAACTTGCCTGCGGCCCATGCAGGGCGTTTGCCTCCAAAAATTCCATAAGGACGAGGATTTCTCCCAGACCAAAGCTGCCCCCTCCTCCAAACCTGGCTGCCATCGGAGGCCGAAACGTGCCCTACAAAATGACATCTGCCAAGAGGGCTCTTGAGCTTGTCTTCTTGGGTGGAAGTACCTCCTTTCAAAGCCAACTTGCTTGCGGCCCGTCCTGGGCTTTTGCCTCCAAAAATTCCATAAGGACGAGGATTTCTCCCAGACCAAAGCTGCCCCCTCCTCCAAACCTGGCTGCCATCGGAGGCCCAAACGCGCCCCACAAAATGACACCTGCATTGAGGGTTCTTGAGTTTGGCTTCCTGGGGAAAAGTGCCTCCTTTCGGAGTCAACTTGCCTGCGGCCCATGCAGGGCTTTTGCCTACAAAAATTCCAGAAGGACGAGGATTTCTCCCAGACCAAAGCTGCCCCCTCCTCCAAACCTGGCTGCCATCGGAGGCCCAAACGTGCCCTACAAAATGACACCTGCCAAGTGGGCTCTTGAGTTTGGCTTCTTGGGTGGAAGTGCCTCCTTTCAAAGCCAACTTGCCTGCGGCCCGTCCTGGGCTTTTGCCTCCAAAAATTCCATAAGGACGAGGATTTCTCCCAGACCAAAGCTGCCCCCTCCTCCAAACCTGGCTGCCATCGGAGGCCCAAACGCGCCCTACAAAATGACATCTGCCAAGTGGGCTCTTGAGTTTGGCTTCTTGGGGAAAAGTGCCTCCTTTCAAAGCCAACTTGCCTAACTAGCCTGCGGCCCGTGCTGGGCTTTAGACTACAAAAATTCCATAAGGACGAGGATTTCTCCCAGACCAAAGTTCCCCCCTCCTCCAAACCTGGCTGCCATCGGAGGCCCAAACGTGCCCCACAAAATGACATCTGCATTGAGGGTTCTTGAGTTTGGCTTCTTGGGGAAAAGTGCCTCCTTTCGGAGTCAACTTGCCTAACTAGCCTGCGGCCTGTGCTGGGCTTTTGCCTACAAAAATTCCATAAGGACGAGGATTTCTCCCAGACCAAAGCTGCCCCCTCCTCCAAACCTGGCTGACATCGGAGGCCCAAACGCGCCCTACAAAATGACATCTGCCAAGTGGGCTCTTGAGTTTGGCTTCTTGGGGAAAAGTACCTCCTTTCGGAGTCAACTTGCCTGCGGCTCATGCAGGGGTTTTGCCTACAAAAATTCCATAAGGACGAGGATTTCTCCCAGACCAAAGCTGCCCCCTCCTCCAAACCTGGCTGCCATCGGAGGCCCAAACGCGCCCTACAAAATGACACCTGCCAAGTGGGCTCTTGAGTTTGGCTTCTTGGGGAAAATTGCCTCCTTTCGGAGTCAACTTGCCGGCAGCCCATGCAGGGCTTTTGCCTACAAAAATTCCATAAGGACGAGGATTCCTCCCAGACCAAAGCTGCCCCCTCCGCCAAACCTGGCTGCCATCGGAGGCCCAAACGCGCCCTACAAAATGACATCTGCCAAGTGGGCTCTTGAGTTTGGCTTCTTGGGGAAAGTGCCTCCTTTCGGAGTCAACTTGCCGGCGGCCCATGCAGGGCTTTTGCCTCCAAAAATTCCATAAGGACGAGGATTTCTCCCAGACCAAAGCTGCCCCCTCCTCCAAACCTGGCTGCCATCGGAGGCCCAAACGTGCCCTACAAAATGACACCTGCCAAGTGGGCTCTTGAGTTTGGCTTCTTGGGGAAAAGCGCCTCCTTTCGGAGCCAACTTGCCTAACTAGCCTGCGGCCCGTGCTGGGCTTTTGCCTACAAAAATTCCATAAGGACGAGGATTTCTCCCAGACCAAAGCTGCCCCCTCCTCCAAACCTGGCTGCCATCAGAGGCCCAAACGCGCCCTACAAAATGACATCTGCCAAGTGGGCTCTTGAGTTTGGCTTCTTGGGGAAAAGTGCCTCCTTTCGGAGCCAAATTGCCTAACTTGCCTGCGGCCCGTCCTGGGCTTTTGCCTCCAAAAATTCCAGAAGGACGAGGATTTCTCCCAGACCAAAGCTGCCCCCTCCTCCAAACCTGGCTGCCATCGGAGGCCCAAACGCGCCCCACAAAATTACACCTGCATTGAGGGTTCTTGAGTTTGGCTTCCTGGGGAAAAGTGCCTCCTTTCGGAGTCAACTTGCCTGCGGCCCATGCAGGGCGTTTGCCTCCAAAAATTCCATAAAGACGAGGATTTCTCCCAGACCAAAGCTGCCCCCTCCTCCAAACCTGGCTGCCATCGGAGGCCGAAACGTGCCCTACAAAATGACATCTGCCAAGTGGGCTCTTGAGTTTGTCTTCTTGGGTGGAAGTACCTCCTTTCAAAGCCAACTTGCTTGCGGCCCGTCCTGGGCTTTTGCCTCCAAAAATTCCATAAGGACGAGGATTTCTCCCAGACCAAAGCTGCCCCCTCCTCCAAACCTGGCTGCCATCGGAGGCCCAAACGCGCCCCACAAAATGACACCTGCATTGAGGGTTCTTGAGTTTGGCTTCCTGGGGAAAAGTGCCTCCTTTCGGAGTCAACTTGCCTGCGGCCCATGCAGGGCTTTTGCCTACAAAAATTCCAGAAGGACGAGGATTTCTCCCAGACCAAAGCTGCCCCCTCCTCCAAACCTGGCTGCCATCGGAGGCCCAAACGTGCCCTACAAAATGACACCTGCCAAGTGGGCTCTTGAGTTTGGCTTCTTGGGTGGAAGTGCCTCCTTTCAAAGCCAACTTGCCTGCGGCCCGTCCTGGGCTTTTGCCTCCAAAAATTCCATAAGGACGAGGATTTCTCCCAGACCAAAGCTGCCCCCTCCTCCAAACCTGGCTGCCATCGGAGGCCCAAACGCGCCCTACAAAATGACATCTGCCAAGTGGGCTCTTGAGTTTGGCTTCTTGGGGAAAAGTGCCTCCTTTCAAAGCCAACTTGCCTAACTAGCCTGCGGCCCGTGCTGGGCTTTAGACTACAAAAATTCCATAAGGACGAGGATTTCTCCCAGACCAAAGTTCCCCCCTCCTCCAAACCTGGCTGCCATCGGAGGCCCAAACGCGCCCCACAAAATGACATCTGCATTGAGGGTTCTTGAGTTTGGCTTCTTGGGGAAAAGTGCCTCCTTTCGGAGTCAACTTGCCTAACTAGCCTGCGGCCTGTGCTGGGCTTTTGCCTACAAAAATTCCATAAGGACGAGGATTTCTCCCAGACCAAAGCTGCCCCCTCCTCCAAACCTGGCTGACATCGGAGGCCCAAACGCGCCCTACAAAATGACATCTGCCAAGTGGGCTCTTGAGTTTGGCTTCTTGGGGAAAAGTACCTCCTTTCGGAGTCAACTTGCCTGCGGCTCATGCAGGGGTTTTGCCTACAAAAATTCCATAAGGACGAGGATTTCTCCCAGACCAAAGCTGCCCCCTCCTCCAAACCTGGCTGCCATCGGAGGCCCAAACGCGCCCTACAAAATGACACCTGCCAAGTGGGCTCTTGAGTTTGGCTTCTTGGGGAAAATTGCCTCCTTTCGGAGTCAACTTGCCGGTAGCCCATGCAGGGCTTTTGCCTACAAAAATTCCATAAGGACGAGGATTCCTCCCAGACCAAAGCGGCCCCCTCCGCCAAACCTGGCTGCCATCGGAGGCCCAAACGCGCCCTACAAAATGACATCTGCCAAGCGGGCTCTTGAGTTTGGCTTCTTGGGGAAAGTGCCTCCTTTCGGAGCCAACTTGCCTAACTAGCCTGCGGCCCGTGCTGGGCTTTTGCCTACAAAAATTCCATAAGGACGAGGATTTCTCCCAGACCAAAGCTGCCCCCTCCTCCAAACCTGGCTGCCATCAGAGGCCCAAACGCGCCCTACAAAATGACATCTGCCAAGTGGGCTCTTGAGTTTGGCTTCTTGGGGAAAAGTGCCTCCTTTCGGAGCCAAATTGCCTAACTTGCCTGCGGCCCGTCCTGGGCTTTTGCCTCCAAAAATTCAAGAAGGACGAGGATTTCTCCCAGACCAAAGCTGCCCCCTCCTCCAAACCTGGCTGCCATCGGAGGCCCAAACGCGCCCCACAAAATTACACCTGCATTGAGGGTTCTTGAGTTTGGCTTCCTGGGGAAAAGTGCCTCCTTTCGGAGTCAACTTGCCTGCGGCCCATGCAGGGCGTTTGCCTCCAAAAATTCCATAAGGACGAGGATTTCTCCCAGACCAAAGCTGCCCCCTCCTCCAAACCTGGCTGCCATCGGAGGCCGAAACGTGCCCTACAAAATGACATCTGCCAAGTGGGCTCTTGAGCTTGTCTTCTTGGGTGGAAGTACCTCCTTTCAAAGCCAACTTGCTTGCGGCCCGTCCTGGGCTTTTGCCTCCAAAAATTCCATAAGGACGAGGATTTCTCCCAGACCAAAGCTGCCCCCTCCTCCAAACCTGGCTGCCATCGGAGGCCCAAACGCGCCCCACAAAATGACACCTGCATTGAGGGTTCTTGAATTTGGCTTCCTGGGGAAAAGTGCCTCCTTTCGGAGTCAACTTGCCTGCGGCCCATGCAGGGCTTTTGCCTACAAAAATTCCAGAAGGACGAGGATTTCTCCCAGACCAAAGCTGCCCCCTCCTCCAAACCTGGCTGCCATCGGAGGCCGAAACGTGCCCTACAAAATGACATCTGCCAAGTGGGCTCCTTAGTTTGTCTTCTTGGGTGGAAGTACCTCCTTTCAAAGCCAACTTGCTTGCGGCCCGTCCTGGGCTTTTGCCTCCAAAAATTCCATAAGGACGAGGATTTCTCCCAGACCAAAGCTGCCCCCTCCTCCAAACCTGGCTGCCATCGGAGGCCCAAACGCGCCCCACAAAATGACACCTGCATTGAGGGTTCTTGAGTTTGGCTTCCTGGGGAAAAGTGCCTCCTTTCGGAGTCAACTTGCCTGCGGCCCATGCAGGGCTTTTACCTACAAAAATTCCAGAAGGACGAGGATTTCTCCCAGACCAAAGCTGCCCCCTCCTCCAAACCTGGCTGCCATCGGAGGCCCAAACGTGCCCTACAAAATGACACCTGCCAAGTGGGCTCTTGAGTTTGGCTTCTTGGGTGGAAGTGCCTCCTTTCAAAGCCAACTTGCCTGCGGCCCGTCCTGGGCTTTTGCCTCCAAAAATTCCATAAGGACGAGGATTTCTCCCAGACCAAAGCTGCCCCCTCCTCCAAACCTGGCTGCCATCAGAGGCCCAAACGCGCCCTACAAAATGACATCTGCCAAGTGGGCTCTTGAGTTTGGCTTCTTGGGGAAAAGTGCCTCCTTTCGGAGCCAAATTGCCTAACTTGCCTGCGGCCCGTCCTGGGCTTTTGCCTCCAAAAATTCCAGAAGGACGAGGATTTCTCCCAGAACAAAGCTGCCCCCTCCTCCAAACCTGGCTGCCATCGGAAGCCCAAACGCGCCCCACAAAATTACACCTGCATTGAGGGTTCTTGAGTTTGGCTTCCTGGGGAAAAGTGCCTCCTTTCGGAGTCAACTTGCCTGCGGCCCATGCAGGGCGTTTGCCTCCAAAAATTCCATAAAGACGAGGATTTCTCCCAGACCAAAGCTGCCCCCTCCTCCAAACCTGGCTGCCATCGGAGGCCGAAACGTGCCCTACAAAATGACATCTGCCAAGTGGGCTCTTGAGTTTGTCTTCTTGGGTGGAAGTACCTCCTTTCAAAGCCAACTTGCTTGCGGCCCGTCCTGGGCTTTTGCCTCCAAAAATTCCATAAGGACGAGGATTTCTCCCAGACCAAAGCTGCCCCCTCCTCCAAACCTGGCTGCCATCGGAGGCCCAAACGCGCCCCACAAAATGACACCTGCATTGAGGGTTCTTGAGTTTGGCTTCCTGGGGAAAAGTGCCTCCTTTCGGAGTCAACTTGCCTGCGGCCCATGCAGGGCTTTTGCCTACAAAAATTCCAGAAGGACGAGGATTTCTCCCAGACCAAAGCTGCCCCCTCCTCCAAACCTGGCTGCCATCGGAGGCCCAAACGTGCCCTACAAAATGACACCTGCCAAGTAGGCTCTTGAGTTTGGCTTCTTGGGTGGAAGTGCCTCCTTTCAAAGCCAACTTGCCTGCGGCCCGTCCTGGGCTTTTGCCTCCAAAAATTCCATAAGGACGAGGATTTCTCCCAGACCAAAGCTGCTCCCTCCTCCAAACCTGGCTGCCATCGGAGGCCCAAACGCGCCCCACAAAATGACACCTGCATTGAGGGTTCTTGAGTTTGGCTTCCTGGGGAAAAGTGCCTCCTTTCGGAGTCAACTTGCCTGCGGCCCATGCAGGGCTTTTACCTACAAAAATTCCAGAAGGACGAGGATTTCTCCCAGACCAAAGCTGCCCCCTCCTCCAAACCTGGCTGCCATCGGAGGCCCAAACGTGCCCTACAAAATGACACCTGCCAAGTGGGCTCTTGAGTTTGGCTTCTTGGGTGGAAGTGCCTCCTTTCAAAGCCAACTTGCCTGCGGCCCGTCCTGGGCTTTTGCCTCCAAAAATTCCATAAGGACGAGGATTTCTCCCAGACCAAAGCTGCCCCCTCCTCCAAACCTGGCTGCCATCGGAGGCCCAAACGCGCCCTACAAAATGACATCTGCCAAGTGGGCTCTTGAGTTTGGCTTCTTGCGGAAAAGTGCCTCCTTTCAAAGCCAACTTGCCTAACTAGCCTGCGGCCCGTGCTGGGCTTTAGACTACAAAAATTCCATAAGGACGAGGATTTCTCCCAGACCAAAGTTCCCCCCTCCTCCAAACCTGGCTGCCATCGGAGACCCAAACGCGCCCCACAAAATGACATCTGCATTGAGGGTTCTTGAGTTTGGCTTCTTGGGGAAAAGTGACTCCTTTCAAAACCAACTTGCCTGCGTCCCGTCCCGGACGATTGCTACAAAAATTCCATAAGGACGAGGTTTCCTCCCAGACCAAAGCTGCCCCCTCCTCCAAACCTGGCTGCCATCGGAGGCCCAAACGCGCCCCACAAAATGACATCTGCATTGAGGGTTCTTGAGTTTGGCTTCTTGGGGAAAAGTGCCTCCTTTCGGAGTCAACTTGCCTAACTAGCCTGCGGCCTGTGCTGGGCTTTTGCCTACAAAAATTCCATAAGGACGAGGATTTCTCCCAGACCAAAGCTGCCCCCTCCTCCAAACCTGGCTGACATCGGAGGCCCAAACGCGCCCTACAAAATGACATCTGCCAAGTGGGCTCTTGAGTTTGGCTTCTTGGGGAAAAGTACCTCCTTTCGGAGTCAACTTGCCTGCGGCTCATGCAGGGGTTTTGCCTACAAAAATTCCATAAGGACGAGGATTTCTCCCAGACCAAAGCTGCCCCCTCCTCCAAACCTGGCTGCCATCGGAGGCCCAAACGCGCCCTACAAAATGACACCTGCCAAGTGGGCTCTTGAGTTTGGCTTCTTGGGGAAAATTGCCTCCTTTCGGAGTCAACTTGCCGGCAGCCCATGCAGGGCTTTTGCCTACAAAAATTCCATAAGGACGAGGATTCCTCCCAGACCAAAGCTGCCCCCTCCGCCAAACCTGGCTGCCATCGGAGGCCCAAACGCGCCCTACAAAATGACATCTGCCAAGTGGGCTCTTGAGTTTGGCTTCTTGGGGAAAGTGCCTCCTTTCGGAGTCAACTTGCCGGCGGCCCATGCAGGGCTTTTGCCTCCAAAAATTCCATAAGGACGAGGATTTCTCCCAGACCAAAGCTGCCCCCTCCTCCAAACCTGGCTGCCATCGGAGGCCCAAACGTGCCCTACAAAATGACACCTGCCAAGTGGGCTCTTGAGTTTGGCTTCTTGGGGAAAAGCGCCTCCTTTCGGAGCCAACTTGCCTAACTAGCCTGCGGCCCGTGCTGGGCTTTTGCCTACAAAAATTCCATAAGGACGAGGATTTCTCCCAGACCAAAGCTGCCCCCTCCTCCAAACCTGGCTGCCATCAGAGGCCCAAACGCGCCCTACAAAATGACATCTGCCAAGTGGGCTCTTGAGTTTGGCTTCTTGGGGAAAAGTGCCTCCTTTCGGAGCCAAATTGCCTAACTTGCCTGCGGCCCGTCCTGGGCTTTTGCCTCCAAAAATTCCAGAAGGACGAGGATTTCTCCCAGACCAAAGCTGCCCCCTCCTCCAAACCTGGCTGCCATCGGAGGCCCAAACGCGCCCCACAAAATTACACCTGCATTGAGGGTTCTTGAGTTTGGCTTCCTGGGGAAAAGTGCCTCCTTTCGGAGTCAACTTGCCTGCGGCCCATGCAGGGCGTTTGCCTCCAAAAATTCCATAAAGACGAGGATTTCTCCCAGACCAAAGCTGCCCCCTCCTCCAAACCTGGCTGCCATCGGAGGCCGAAACGTGCCCTACAAAATGACATCTGCCAAGTGGGCTCTTGAGTTTGTCTTCTTGGGTGGAAGTACCTCCTTTCAAAGCCAACTTGCTTGCGGCCCGTCCTGGGCTTTTGCCTCCAAAAATTCCATAAGGACGAGGATTTCTCCCAGACCAAAGCTGCCCCCTCCTCCAAACCTGGCTGCCATCGGAGGCCCAAACGCGCCCCACAAAATGACACCTGCATTGAGGGTTCTTGAGTTTGGCTTCCTGGGGAAAAGTGCCTCCTTTCGGAGTCAACTTGCCTGCGGCCCATGCAGGGCTTTTGCCTACAAAAATTCCAGAAGGACGAGGATTTCTCCCAGACCAAAGCTGCCCCCTCCTCCAAACCTGGCTGCCATCGGAGGCCCAAACGTGCCCTACAAAATGACACCTGCCAAGTGGGCTCTTGAGTTTGGCTTCTTGGGTGGAAGTGCCTCCTTTCAAAGCCAACTTGCCTGCGGCCCGTCCTGGGCTTTTGCCTCCAAAAATTCCATAAGGACGAGGATTTCTCCCAGACCAAAGCTGCCCCCTCCTCCAAACCTGGCTGCCATCGGAGGCCCAAACGCGCCCTACAAAATGACATCTGCCAAGTGGGCTCTTGAGTTTGGCTTCTTGGGGAAAAGTGCCTCCTTTCAAAGCCAACTTGCCTAACTAGCCTGCGGCCCGTGCTGGGCTTTAGACTACAAAAATTCCATAAGGACGAGGATTTCTCCCAGACCAAAGTTCCCCCCTCCTCCAAACCTGGCTGCCATCGGAGGCCCAAACGCGCCCCACAAAATGACATCTGCATTGAGGGTTCTTGAGTTTGGCTTCTTGGGGAAAAGTGCCTCCTTTCGGAGTCAACTTGCCTAACTAGCCTGCGGCCTGTGCTGGGCTTTTGCCTACAAAAATTCCATAAGGACGAGGATTTCTCCCAGACCAAAGCTGCCCCCTCCTCCAAACCTGGCTGACATCGGAGGCCCAAACGCGCCCTACAAAATGACATCTGCCAAGTGGGCTCTTGAGTTTGGCTTCTTGGGGAAAAGTACCTCCTTTCGGAGTCAACTTGCCTGCGGCTCATGCAGGGGTTTTGCCTACAAAAATTCCATAAGGACGAGGATTTCTCCCAGACCAAAGCTGCCCCCTCCTCCAAACCTGGCTGCCATCGGAGGCCCAAACGCGCCCTACAAAATGACACCTGCCAAGTGGGCTCTTGAGTTTGGCTTCTTGGGGAAAATTGCCTCCTTTCGGAGTCAACTTGCCGGTAGCCCATGCAGGGCTTTTGCCTACAAAAATTCCATAAGGACGAGGATTCCTCCCAGACCAAAGCGGCCCCCTCCGCCAAACCTGGCTGCCATCGGAGGCCCAAACGCGCCCTACAAAATGACATCTGCCAAGCGGGCTCTTGAGTTTGGCTTCTTGGGGAAAGTGCCTCCTTTCGGAGC
The DNA here is from genome assembly GCF_963662255.1 of Cinclus cinclus. Lineage (NCBI taxonomy): Eukaryota > Metazoa > Chordata > Aves > Passeriformes > Cinclidae > Cinclus > Cinclus cinclus. The sequence goes on along the minus strand of NW_026912094.1, from coordinate 231,181 downwards.
CAACTTGCCTAACTAGCCTGCGGCCCGTGCTGGGCTTTTGCCTACAAAAATTCCATAAGGACGAGGATTTCTCCCAGACCAAAGCTGCCCCCTCCTCCAAACCTGGCTGCCATCAGAGGCCCAAACGCGCCCTACAAAATGACATCTGCCAAGTGGGCTCTTGAGTTTGGCTTCTTGGGGAAAAGTGCCTCCTTTCGGAGCCAAATTGCCTAACTTGCCTGCGGCCCGTCCTGGGCTTTTGCCTCCAAAAATTCAAGAAGGACGAGGATTTCTCCCAGACCAAAGCTGCCCCCTCCTCCAAACCTGGCTGCCATCGGAGGCCCAAACGCGCCCCACAAAATTACACCTGCATTGAGGGTTCTTGAGTTTGGCTTCCTGGGGAAAAGTGCCTCCTTTCGGAGTCAACTTGCCTGCGGCCCATGCAGGGCGTTTGCCTCCAAAAATTCCATAAGGACGAGGATTTCTCCCAGACCAAAGCTGCCCCCTCCTCCAAACCTGGCTGCCATCGGAGGCCGAAACGTGCCCTACAAAATGACATCTGCCAAGTGGGCTCTTGAGCTTGTCTTCTTGGGTGGAAGTACCTCCTTTCAAAGCCAACTTGCTTGCGGCCCGTCCTGGGCTTTTGCCTCCAAAAATTCCATAAGGACGAGGATTTCTCCCAGACCAAAGCTGCCCCCTCCTCCAAACCTGGCTGCCATCGGAGGCCCAAACGCGCCCCACAAAATGACACCTGCATTGAGGGTTCTTGAATTTGGCTTCCTGGGGAAAAGTGCCTCCTTTCGGAGTCAACTTGCCTGCGGCCCATGCAGGGCTTTTGCCTACAAAAATTCCAGAAGGACGAGGATTTCTCCCAGACCAAAGCTGCCCCCTCCTCCAAACCTGGCTGCCATCGGAGGCCGAAACGTGCCCTACAAAATGACATCTGCCAAGTGGGCTCCTTAGTTTGTCTTCTTGGGTGGAAGTACCTCCTTTCAAAGCCAACTTGCTTGCGGCCCGTCCTGGGCTTTTGCCTCCAAAAATTCCATAAGGACGAGGATTTCTCCCAGACCAAAGCTGCCCCCTCCTCCAAACCTGGCTGCCATCGGAGGCCCAAACGCGCCCCACAAAATGACACCTGCATTGAGGGTTCTTGAGTTTGGCTTCCTGGGGAAAAGTGCCTCCTTTCGGAGTCAACTTGCCTGCGGCCCATGCAGGGCTTTTACCTACAAAAATTCCAGAAGGACGAGGATTTCTCCCAGACCAAAGCTGCCCCCTCCTCCAAACCTGGCTGCCATCGGAGGCCCAAACGTGCCCTACAAAATGACACCTGCCAAGTGGGCTCTTGAGTTTGGCTTCTTGGGTGGAAGTGCCTCCTTTCAAAGCCAACTTGCCTGCGGCCCGTCCTGGGCTTTTGCCTCCAAAAATTCCATAAGGACGAGGATTTCTCCCAGACCAAAGCTGCCCCCTCCTCCAAACCTGGCTGCCATCAGAGGCCCAAACGCGCCCTACAAAATGACATCTGCCAAGTGGGCTCTTGAGTTTGGCTTCTTGGGGAAAAGTGCCTCCTTTCGGAGCCAAATTGCCTAACTTGCCTGCGGCCCGTCCTGGGCTTTTGCCTCCAAAAATTCCAGAAGGACGAGGATTTCTCCCAGAACAAAGCTGCCCCCTCCTCCAAACCTGGCTGCCATCGGAAGCCCAAACGCGCCCCACAAAATTACACCTGCATTGAGGGTTCTTGAGTTTGGCTTCCTGGGGAAAAGTGCCTCCTTTCGGAGTCAACTTGCCTGCGGCCCATGCAGGGCGTTTGCCTCCAAAAATTCCATAAAGACGAGGATTTCTCCCAGACCAAAGCTGCCCCCTCCTCCAAACCTGGCTGCCATCGGAGGCCGAAACGTGCCCTACAAAATGACATCTGCCAAGTGGGCTCTTGAGTTTGTCTTCTTGGGTGGAAGTACCTCCTTTCAAAGCCAACTTGCTTGCGGCCCGTCCTGGGCTTTTGCCTCCAAAAATTCCATAAGGACGAGGATTTCTCCCAGACCAAAGCTGCCCCCTCCTCCAAACCTGGCTGCCATCGGAGGCCCAAACGCGCCCCACAAAATGACACCTGCATTGAGGGTTCTTGAGTTTGGCTTCCTGGGGAAAAGTGCCTCCTTTCGGAGTCAACTTGCCTGCGGCCCATGCAGGGCTTTTGCCTACAAAAATTCCAGAAGGACGAGGATTTCTCCCAGACCAAAGCTGCCCCCTCCTCCAAACCTGGCTGCCATCGGAGGCCCAAACGTGCCCTACAAAATGACACCTGCCAAGTAGGCTCTTGAGTTTGGCTTCTTGGGTGGAAGTGCCTCCTTTCAAAGCCAACTTGCCTGCGGCCCGTCCTGGGCTTTTGCCTCCAAAAATTCCATAAGGACGAGGATTTCTCCCAGACCAAAGCTGCTCCCTCCTCCAAACCTGGCTGCCATCGGAGGCCCAAACGCGCCCCACAAAATGACACCTGCATTGAGGGTTCTTGAGTTTGGCTTCCTGGGGAAAAGTGCCTCCTTTCGGAGTCAACTTGCCTGCGGCCCATGCAGGGCTTTTACCTACAAAAATTCCAGAAGGACGAGGATTTCTCCCAGACCAAAGCTGCCCCCTCCTCCAAACCTGGCTGCCATCGGAGGCCCAAACGTGCCCTACAAAATGACACCTGCCAAGTGGGCTCTTGAGTTTGGCTTCTTGGGTGGAAGTGCCTCCTTTCAAAGCCAACTTGCCTGCGGCCCGTCCTGGGCTTTTGCCTCCAAAAATTCCATAAGGACGAGGATTTCTCCCAGACCAAAGCTGCCCCCTCCTCCAAACCTGGCTGCCATCGGAGGCCCAAACGCGCCCTACAAAATGACATCTGCCAAGTGGGCTCTTGAGTTTGGCTTCTTGCGGAAAAGTGCCTCCTTTCAAAGCCAACTTGCCTAACTAGCCTGCGGCCCGTGCTGGGCTTTAGACTACAAAAATTCCATAAGGACGAGGATTTCTCCCAGACCAAAGTTCCCCCCTCCTCCAAACCTGGCTGCCATCGGAGACCCAAACGCGCCCCACAAAATGACATCTGCATTGAGGGTTCTTGAGTTTGGCTTCTTGGGGAAAAGTGACTCCTTTCAAAACCAACTTGCCTGCGTCCCGTCCCGGACGATTGCTACAAAAATTCCATAAGGACGAGGTTTCCTCCCAGACCAAAGCTGCCCCCTCCTCCAAACCTGGCTGCCATCGGAGGCCCAAACGCGCCCTACAAAATGACATCTGCCAAGTGGGCTCTTGAGTTTGGCTTTCTGGGGAAAAGTGCCTCCTTTCGGAGTCAACTTGCCTGCGGCTCATGCAGGGGTTTTGCCTACAAAAATTCCATAAGGACGAGGATTTCTCCCAGACCAAAGCTGCCCCCTCCTCCAAACCTGGCTGCCATCGGAGGCCCAAACGCGCCCTACAAAATGACACCTGCCAAGTGGGCTCTTGAGTTTGGCTTCTTGGGGAAAATTGCCTCCTTTCGGAGTCAACTTGCCGGCGGCCCATGCAGGGCTTTTGCCTACAAAAATTCCATAAGGACGAGGATTTCTCCCAGACCAAAGCTGCCCCCTCCGCCAAACCTGGCTGCCATCGGAGGCCCAAACGCGCCCTACAAAATGACATCTGCCAAGCGGGCTCTTGAGTTTGGCTTCTTGGGGAAAAGTGCCTCCTTTCGGAGTCAACTTGCCGGCGGCCCATGCAGGGCTTTTGCCTCCAAAAATTCCATAAGGACGTGGATTTCTCCCAGACCAAAGCTGCCCCCTCCTCCAAACCTGGCTGCCATCGGAGGCCCAAACGCGCCCTACAAAATGACACCTGCCAAGTGGGCTCTTGAGTTTGGCTTCTTGGGGAAAAGCGCCTCCTTTCGGAGCCAACTTGCCTAACTAGCCTGCGGCCCGTGCTGGGCTTTTGCCTACAAAAATTCCATAAGGACGAGGATTTCTCCCAGACCAAAGCTGCCCCCTCCTCCAAACCTGGCTGCCATCAGAGGCCCAAACGCGCCCTACAAAATGACATCTGCCAAGTGGGCTCTTGAGTTTGGCTTCTTGGGGAAAAGTGCCTCCTTTCGGAGCCAAATTGCCTAACTTGCCTGCGGCCCGTCCTGGGCTTTTGCCTCCAAAAATTCCATAAGGACGAGGATTTCTCCCAGACCAAAGCTGCCCCCTCCTCCAAACCTGGCTGCCATCGGAGGCCCAAACGCGCCCCACAAAATTACACCTGCATTGAGGGTTCTTGAGTTTGGCTTCCTGGGGAAAAGTGCCTCCTTTCGGAGTCAACTTGCCTGCGGCCCATGCAGGGCGTTTGCCTCCAAAAATTCCATAAAGACGAGGATTTCTCCCAGACCAAAGCTGCCCCCTCCTCCAAACCTGGCTGCCATCGGAGGCCGAAACGTGCCCTACAAAATGACATCTGCCAAGTGGGCTCTTGAGTTTGTCTTCTTGGGTGGAAGTACCTCCTTTCAAAGCCAACTTGCTTGCGGCCCGTCCTGGGCTTTTGCCTCCAAAAATTCCATAAGGACGAGGATTTCTCCCAGACCAAAGCTGCCCCCTCCTCCAAACCTGGCTGCCATCGGAGGCCCAAACGCGCCCCACAAAATGACACCTGCATTGAGGGTTCTTGAGTTTGGCTTCCTGGGGAAAAGTGCCTCCTTTCGGAGTCAACTTGCCTGCGGCCCATGCAGGGCTTTTGCCTACAAAAATTCCAGAAGGACGAGGATTTCTCCCAGACCAAAGCTGCCCCCTCCTCCAAACCTGGCTGCCATCGGAGGCCCAAACGTGCCCTACAAAATGACACCTGCCAAGTGGGCTCTTGAGTTTGGCTTCTTGGGTGGAAGTGCCTCCTTACAAAGCCAACTTGCCTGCGGCCCGTGCTGGGCTTTTGCCTACAAAAATTCCATAAGGACGAGGATTTCTCCCAGACCAAAGCTGCCCCCTCCTCCAAACCTGGCTGACATCGGAGGCCCAAACGCACCCTACAAAATGACATCTGCCAAGTGGGCTCTTGAGTTTGGCTTCTTGGGGAAAAGTGCCTCCTTTCAAAGCCAACTTGCCTAACTAGCCTGCGGCCCGTGCTGGGCTTTAGACTACAAAAATTCCATAAGGACGAGGATTTCTCCCAGACCAAAGTTCCCCCCTCCTCCAAACCTGGCTGCCATCGGAGGCCCAAACGCGCCCCACAAAATGACATCTGCATTGAGGGTTCTTGTGTTTGGCTTCTTGGGGAAAAGTGCCTCCTTTCGGAGTCAACTTGCCTAACTAGCCTGCGGCCTGTGCTGGGCTTTTGCCTACAAAAATTCCATAAGGACGAGGATTTCTCCCAGACCAAAGCTGCCCCCTCCTCCAAACCTGGCTGACATCGGAGGCCCAAACGCGCCCTACAAAATGACATCTGCCAAGTGGGCTCTTGAGTTTGGCTTCTTGGGGAAAAGTACCTCCTTTCGGAGTCAACTTGCCTGCGGCTCATGCAGGGGTTTTGCCTACAAAAATTCCATAAGGACGAGGATTTCTCCCAGACCAAAGCTGCCCCCTCCTCCAAACCTGGCTGCCATCGGAGGCCCAAACGCGCCCTACAAAATGACACCTGCCAAGTGGGCTCTTGAGTTTGGCTTCTTGGGGAAAATTGCCTCCTTTCGGAGTCAACTTGCCGGCGGCCCATGCAGGGCTTTTGCCTACAAAAATTCCATAAGGACGAGGATTCCTCCCAGACCAAAGCTGCCCCCTCCGCCAAACCTGGCTGCCATCGGAGGCCCAAACGCGCCCCACAAAATGACATCTGCCAAGCGGGCTCTTGAGTTTGGCTTCTTGGGGAAAAGTGCCTCCTTTCGGAGTCAACTTGCCGGCGGCCCATGCAGGGCTTTTGCCTCCAAAAATTCCATAAGGACGAGGATTTCTCCCAGACCAAAGCTGCCCCCTCCTCCAAACCTGGCTGCCATCGGAGGCCCAAACGCGCCCTACAAAATGACACCTGCCAAGTGGGCTCTTGAGTTTGGCTTCTTGGGGAAAAGCGCCTCCTTTCGGAGCCAACTTGCCTAACTAGCCTGCGGCCCGTGCTGGGCTTTTGCCTACAAAAATTCCATAAGGACGAGGATTTCTCCCAGACCAAAGCTGCCCCCTCCTCCAAACCTGGCTGCCATCAGAGGCCCAAACGCGCCCTACAAAATGACATCTGCCAAGTGGGCTCTTGAGTTTGGCTTCTTGGGGAAAAGTGCCTCCTTTCGGAGCCAAATTGCCTAACTTGCCTGCGGCCCGTCCTGGGCTTTTGCCTCCAAAAATTCCAGAAGGACGAGGATTTCTCCCAGACCAAAGCTGCCCCCTCCTCCAAACCTGGCTGCCATCGGAAGCCCAAACGCGCCCCACAAAATTACACCTGCATTGAGGGTTCTTGAGTTTGGCTTCCTGGGGAAAAGTGCCTCCTTTCGGAGTCAACTTGCCTGCGGCCCATGCAGGGCGTTTGCCTCCAAAAATTCCATAAAGACGAGGATTTCTCCCAGACCAAAGCTGCCCCCTCCTCCAAACCTGGCTGCCATCGGAGGCCGAAACGTGCCCTACAAAATGACATCTGCCAAGTGGGCTCTTGAGTTTGTCTTCTTGGGTGGAAGTACCTCCTTTCAAAGCCAACTTGCTTGCGGCCCGTCCTGGGCTTTTGCCTCCAAAAATTCCATAAGGACGAGGATTTCTCCCAGACCAAAGCTGCCCCCTCCTCCAAACCTGGCTGCCATCGGAGGCCCAAACGCGCCCCACAAAATTACACCTGCATTGAGGGTTCTTGAGTTTGGCTTCCTGGGGAAAAGTGCCTCCTTTCGGAGTCAACTTGCCTGCGGCCCATGCAGGGCTTTTGCCTACAAAAATTCCAGAAGGACGAGGATTTCTCCCAGACCAAAGCTGCCCCCTCCTCCAAACCTGGCTGCCATCGGAGGCCCAAACGTGCCCTACAAAATGACACCTGCCAAGTGGGCTCTTGAGTTTGGCTTCTTGGGTGGAAGTGCCTCCTTTCAAAGCCAACTTGCCTGCGGCCCGTCCTGGGCTTTTGCCTCCAAAAATTCCATAAGGACGAGGATTTCTCCCAGACCAAAGCTGCCCCCTCCTCCAAACCTGGCTGCCATCGGAGGCCCAAACGCGCCCTACAAAATGACATCTGCCAAGTGGGCTCTTGAGTTTGGCTTCTTGGGGAAAAGTGCCTCCTTTCAAAGCCAACTTGCCTAACTAGCCTGCGGCCCGTGCTGGGCTTTAGACTACAAAAATTCCATAAGGACGAGGATTTCTCCCAGACCAAAGTTCCCCCCTCCTCCAAACCTGGCTGCCATCGGAGGCCCAAACGCGCCCCACAAAATGACATCTGCATTGAGGGTTCTTGAGTTTGGCTTCTTGGGGAAAAGTGCCTCCTTTCGGAGTCAACTTGCCTAACTTGCCTGCGGCCCATGCGAGGTTTTTGCCTACAAAAATTCCATAAGGACGAGGATTTCTCCCAGACCAAAGCTGCCCCCTCCTCCAAACCTGGCTGACATCGGAGGCCCAAACGCGCCCTACAAAATGACACCTGCCAAGTGGGCTCTTGAGTTTGGCTTCTTGGGGAAAAGTGACTCCTTTCAAAACCAACTTGCCTGCGTCCCGTCCCGGGCTTTTGCTACAAAAATTCCATAAGGACGAGGATTCCTCCCAGACCAAAGCTGCCCCCTCCTCCAAACCTGGCTGCCATCGGAGGCCCAAACGCGCCCTACAAAATGACATCTGCCAAGTGGGCTCTTGAGTTTGGCTTCTTGGGGAAAAGTGCCTCCTTTCGGAGTCAACTTGCCTAACTTGCCTGCGGCCCATGCAGGGGTTTTGCCTACAAAAATTCCAGAAGGACGAGGATTTCTCCCAGACCAAAGCTGCCCCCTCCTCCAAACCTGGCTGCCATCGGAGGCCCAAACGTGCCCTACAAAATGACACCTGCCAAGTGGGCTCTTGAGTTTGGCTTCTTGGGTGGAAGTGCCTCCTTTCAAAGCCAACTTGCCTGCGGCCCGTCCTGGGCTTTTGCCTCCAAAAATTCCATAAGGACGAGGATTTCTCCCAGACCAAAGCTGCCCCCTCCTCCAAACCTGGCTGCCATCGGAGGCCCAAACGCGCCCTACAAAATGACATCTGCCAAGTGGGCTCTTGAGTTTGGCTTCTTGGGGAAAAGTACCTCCTTTCGGAGTCAACTTGCCAGCGGCTCATGCAGGGGTTTTGCCTACAAAAATTCCATAAGGACGAGGATTTCTCCCAGACCAAAGCTGCCCCCTCCTCCAAACCTGGCTGCCATCGGAGGCCCAAACGCGCCCTACAAAATGACACCTGCCAAGTGGGCTCTTGAGTTTGGCTTCTTGGGGAAAATTGCCTCCTTTCGGAGTCAACTTGCCGGCGGCCCATGCAGGGCTTTTGCCTACAAAAATTCCATAAGGACGAGGATTCCTCCCAGACCAAAGCTGCCCCCTCCGCCAAACCTGGCTGCCATCAGAGGCCCAAACGCGCCCTACAAAATGACATCTGCCAAGCGGGCTCTTGAGTTTGGCTTCTTGGGGAAAAGTGCCTCCTTTCGGAGTCAACTTGCCGGCGGCCCATGCAGGGCTTTTGCCTCCAAAAATTCCATAAGGACGAGGATTTCTCCCAGACCAAAGCTGCCCCCTCCTCCAAACCTGGCTGCCATCGGAGGCCCAAACGCGCCCTACAAAATGACACCTGCCAAGTGGGCTCTTGAGTTTGGCTTCTTGGGGAAAAGTGCCTCCTTTCGGAGCCAACTTGCCTAACTAGCCTGCGGCCCGTGCTGGGCTTTTGCCTACAAAAATTCCAGAAGGACGAGGATTTCTCCCAGACCAAAGCTGCCCCCTCCTCCAAACCTGGCTGCCATCAGAGGCCCAAACGCGCCCTACAAAATGACATCTGCCAAGTGGGCTCTTGAGTTTGGCTTCTTGGGGAAAAGTGCCTCCTTTCGGAGCCAAATTGCCTAACTTGCCTGCGGCCCGTCCTGGGCTTTTGCCTCCAAAAATTCCAGAAGGACGAGGATTTCTCCCAGACCAAAGCTGCCCCCTCCTCCAAACCTGGCTGCCATCGGAAGCCCAAACGCGCCCCACAAAATTACACCTGCATTGAGGGTTCTTGAGTTTGGCTTCCTGGGGAAAAGTGCCTCCTTTCGGAGTCAACTTGCCTGCGGCCCATGCAGGGCGTTTGCCTCCAAAAATTCCATAAAGACGAGGATTTCTCCCAGACCAAAGCTGCCCCCTCCTCCAAACCTGGCTGCCATCGGAGGCCGAAACGTGCCCTACAAAATGACATCTGCCAAGTGGGCTCTTGAGTTTGTCTTCTTGGGTGGAAGTACCTCCTTTCAAAGCCAACTTGCTTGCGGCCCGTCCTGGGCTTTTGCCTCCAAAAATTCCATAAGGACGAGGATTTCTCCCAGACCAAAGCTGCCCCCTCCTCCAAACCTGGCTGCCATCGGAGGCCCAAACGCGCCCCACAAAATTACACCTGCATTGAGGGTTCTTGAGTTTGGCTTCCTGGGGAAAAGTGCCTCCTTTCGGAGTCAACTTGCCTGCGGCCCATGCAGGGCTTTTGCCTACAAAAATTCCAGAAGGACGAGGATTTCTCCCAGACCAAAGCTGCCCCCTCCTCCAAACCTGGCTGCCATCTGAGGCCCAAACGTGCCCTAGAAAATGACACCTGCCAAGTGGGCTCTTGAGTTTGGCTTCTTGGGTGGAAGTGCCTCCTTTCAAAGCCAACTTGCCTGCGGCCCGTCCTGGGCTTTTGCCTCCAAAAATTCCATAAGGACGAGGATTTCTCCCAGACCAAAGCTGCCCCCTCCTCCAAACCTGGCTGCCATCGGAGGCCCAAACGCGCCCTACAAAATGACATCTGCCAAGTGGGCTCTTGAGTTTGGCTTCTTGGGGAAAAGTGCCTCCTTTCAAAGCCAACTTGCCTAACTAGCCTGCGGCCCGTGCTGGGCTTTAGACTACAAAAATTCCATAAGGACGAGGATTTCTCCCAGACCAAAGTTCCCCCCTCCTCCAAACCTGGCTGCCATCGGAGGCCCAAACGCGCCCCACAAAATGACATCTGCATTGAGGGTTCTTGAGTTTGGCTTCTTGGGGAAAAGTGCCTCCTTTCGGAGTCAACTTGCCTAACTTGCCTGCGGCCCATGCGAGGTTTTTGCCTACAAAAATTCCATAAGGACGAGGATTTCTCCCAGACCAAAGCTGCCCCCTCCTCCAAACCTGGCTGACATCGGAGGCCCAAACGCGCCCTACAAAATGACACCTGCCAAGTGGGCTCTTGAGTTTGGCTTCTTGGGGAAAAGTGACTCCTTTCAAAACCAACTTGCCTGCGTCCCGTCCCGGGCTTTTGCTACAAAAATTCCATAAGGACGAGGATTCCTCCCAGACCAAAGCTGCCCCCTCCTCCAAACCTGGCTGCCATCGGAGGCCCAAACGCGCCCTACAAAATGACATCTGCCAAGTGGGCTCTTGAGTTTGGCTTCTTGGGGAAAAGTGCCTCCTTTCGGAGTCAACTTGCCTAACTTGCCTGCGGCCCATGCAGGGGTTTTGCCTACAAAAATTCCAGAAGGACGAGGATTTCTCCCAGACCAAAGCTGCCCCCTCCTCCAAACCTGGCTGCCATCGGAGGCCCAAACGTGCCCTACAAAATGACACCTGCCAAGTGGGCTCTTGAGTTTGGCTTCTTGGGTGGAAGTGCCTCCTTTCAAAGCCAACTTGCCTGCGGCCCGTCCTGGGCTTTTGCCTCCAAAAATTCCACAAGGACGAGGATTTCTCCCAGACCAAAGCTGCCCCCTCCTCCAAACCTGGCTGCCATCGGAGGCCCAAACGCGCCCTACAAAATGACATCTGCCAAGTGGGCTCTTGAGTTTGGCTTCTTGGGGAAAAGTGCCTCCTTTCAAAGCCAACTTGCCTAACTAGCCTGCGGCCCGTGCTGGGCTTTAGACTACAAAAATTCCATAAGGACGAGGATTTCTCCCAGACCAAAGTTCCCCCCTCCTCCAAACCTGGCTGCCATCGGAGGCCCAAACGCGCCCCACAAAATGACATCTGCATTGAGGGTTCTTGAGTTTGGCTTCTTGGGGAAAAGTGCCTCCTTTCGGAGTCAACTTGCCTAACTTGCCTGCGGCCCATGCGAGGTTTTTGCCTACAAAAATTCCATAAGGACGAGGATTTCTCCCAGACCAAAGCTGCCCCCTCCTCCAAACCTGGCTGACATCGGAGGCCCAAACGCGCCCTACAAAATGACACCTGCCAAGTGGGCTCTTGAGTTTGGCTTCTTGGGGAAAAGTGACTCCTTTCAAAACCAACTTGCCTGCGTCCCGTCCCGGGCTTTTGCTACAAAAATTCCATAAGGACGAGGATTCCTCCCAGACCAAAGCTGCCCCCTCCTCCAAACCTGGCTGCCATCGGAGGCCCAAACGCGCCCTACAAAATGACATCTGCCAAGTGGGCTCTTGAGTTTGGCTTCTTGGGGAAAAGTGCCTCCTTTCGGAGTCAACTTGCCTAACTTGCCTGCGGCCCATGCGAGGTTTTTGCCTACAAAAATTCCATAAGGACGAGGATTTCTCCCAGACCAAAGCTGCCCCCTCCTCCAAACCTGGCTGACATCGGAGGCCCAAACGCGCCCTACAAAATGACACCTGCCAAGTGGGCTCTTGAGTTTGGCTTCTTGGGGAAAAGTGACTCCTTTCAAAACCAACTTGCCTGCGTCCCGTCCCGGGCTTTTGCTACAAAAATTCCATAAGGACGAGGATTCCTCCCAGACCAAAGCTGCCCCCTCCTCCAAACCTGGCTGCCATCGGAGGCCCAAACGCGCCCTACAAAATGACATCTGCCAAGTGGGCTCTTGAGTTTGGCTTCTTGCGGAAAAGTACCTCCTTTCGGAGTCAACTTGCCTGCGGCTCATGCAGGGGTTTTGCCTACAAAAATTCCATAAGGGCGAGGATTTCTCCCAGACCAAAGCTGCCCCCTCCTCCAAACCTGGCTGCCATCGGAGGCCCAAACGCGCCCTACAAAATGACACCTGCCAAGTGGGCTCTTGAGTTTGGCTTCTTGGGGAAAATTGCCTCCTTTCGGAGTCAACTTGCCGGCGGCCCATGCAGGGCTTTTGCCTACAAAAATTCCATAAGGACGAGGATTCCTCCCAGACCAAAGCTGCCCCCTCCGCCAAACCTGGCTGCCATCGGAGGCCCAAACACGCCCTACAAAATGACATCTGCCAAGCGGGCTCTTGAGTTTGGCTTCTTGGGGAAAAGTGCCTCCTTTCGGAGTCAACTTGCCGGCGGCCCATGCAGGGCTTTTGCCTCCAAAAATTCCATAAGGACGAGGATTTCTCCCAGACCAAAGCTGCCCCCTCCTCCAAACCTGGCTGCCATCGGAGGCCCAAACGCGCCCTACAAAATGACACCTGCCAAGTGGGCTCTTGAGTTTGGCTTCTTGGGGAAAAGCGCCTCCTTTCGGAGCCAACTTGCCTAACTAGCCTGCGGCCGGTGCTGGGCTTTTGCCTACAAAAATTCCATAAGGACGTGGATTTCTCCCAGACCAAAGCTGCCCCCTCCTCCAAACCTGGCTGCCATCAGAGGCCCAAACGCGCCCTACAAAATGACATCTGCCAAGTGGGCTCTTGAGTTTGGCTTCTTGGGGAAAAGTGCCTCCTTTCGGAGCCAAATTGCCTAACTTGCCTGCGGCCCGTCCTGGGCTTTTGCCTCCAAAAATTCCAGAAGGACGAGGATTTCTCCCAGACCAAAGCTGCCCCCTCCTCCAAACCTGGCTGCCATCGGAGGCCCAAACGCGCCCCACAAAATTACACCTGCATTGAGGGTTCTTGAGTTTGGCTTCCTGGGGAAAAGTGCCTCCTTTCGGAGTCAACTTGCCTGCGGCCCATGCAGGGCGTTTGCCTCCAAAAATTCCATAAGGACGAGGATTTCTCCCAGACCAAAGCTGCCCCCTCCTCCAAACCTGGCTGCCATTGGAGGCCCAAACGTGCCCTACAAAATGACACCTGCCAAGTGGGCTCTTGAGTTTGGCTTCTTGGGTGGAAGTGCCTCCTTTCAAAGCCAACTTGCCTGCGGCCCGTCCTGGGCTTTTGCCTACAAAAATTCCATAAGGACGAGGATTTCTCCCAGAACAAAGCTGCCCCCTCCTCCAAACCTGGCTGCCATCGGAGGCCCAAACGCGCCCTACAAAATGACATCTGCCAAGTGGGCTCTTGAGTTTGGCTTCTTGGGGAAAAGTGCCTCCTTTCAAAGCCAACTTGCCTAACTAGCCTGCAGCCCATTCTGGGCTTTTGCCTACAAAAATTCCATAAGGACGAGGATTTCTCCCAGACCAAAGCTGCCCCCTCCTCCAAACCTGGCTGCCATCGGTGGCCCAAACGCGCCCTACAAAATGACATCTGCCAAGTGGGCACCTGAGTTTGGCTTCTTGGGGGAAAGTGCCTCCTTTCAAAGCCAACTTGCCTGCAGCCCGTGCTGGGCTTTAGACTACAAAAATTCCATAAGGACGAGGATTTCTCCCAGACCAAAGCTGCCCCCTCCTCCAAACCTGGCTGCCATCGGAGGCCCAAACGCGCCCCACAAAATGACATCTGCATTGAGGGTTCTTGAGTTTGGCTTCTTGGGGAAAAGTGCCTCCTTTCGGAGCCAACTTGCCTAACTTGCCTGCGGCCCATCCTGGGCTTTTGCTACAAAAATTCCATAAGGACGAGGATTTCTCCCAGACCAAAGCTGCCCCCTCCTCCAAACCTGGCTGCCATCGGAGGCCCAAACGCGCCCTACAAAATGACATCTGCATTGTGGGTTCTTGAGTTTGGCTTCTTGGGGGAAAGTGCCTCCTTTCAAAGCAACTTGCCTAACTTGCCTGCGGCCCATGCGGGGTTTTTGCCTACAAAAATTCCATAAGGACGAGGATTTCTCCCAGACCAAAGCTGCCCCCTCCTCCAAACCTGGCTGCCATCGGAGGCCGAAACGTGCCCTACAAAATGACATCTGCCAAGTGGGCTCTTGAGTTTGGCTTCTTGGGTGGAAGTACCTCCTTTCAAAGCCAACTTGCCTGCGGCCCGTCCTGGGCTTTTGCCTACAAAAATTCCATAAGGACGAGGATTTCTCCCAGACCAAAGCTGCCACCTCCTCCAAACCTGGCTGCCATCGGAGGCCCAAACGCGCCCTACAAAATGACATCTGCCAAGTGGGCTCTTGAGTTTGGCTTCTTGCGGAAAAGTGCCTCCTTTCAAAGCCAACTTGCCTAACTTGCCTGCGGCCCGTGCTGGGCTTTAGACTACAAAAATTCCATAAGGACGAGGATTTCTCCCAGACCAAAGCTGCCCCCTCCTCCAAACCTGGCTGCCATCGGAAGCCCAAACGCGCCCCACAAAATGACATCTGCATTTGAGGGTTCTTGAGTTTGGCTTATTGGGGAAAAGTGCCTCCTTTCGGAGTCAACTTGCCTAACTTGCCTGCGGCCCATGTGGGGTTTTTGCCTACAAAAATTCCATAAGGACGAGGATTTCTCCCAGACCAAAGCTGCCCCCTCCTCCAAACCTGGCTGACATCGGAGGCCCAAACGCGCCCTACAAAATGACACCTGCCAAGTCGGCTCTTGAGTTTGGCTTCTTGGGGAAAAGTGACTCCTTTCAAAACCAACTTGCCTGCGTCCCGTCCTGGGCTTTTGCTACAAAAATTCCATAAGGACGAGGATTTCTCCCAGACCAAAGCTGCCCCCTCCTCCAAACCTGGCTGCCATCGGAGGCCCAAACGCGCCCTACAAAATGACATCTGCCAAGTGGGCTCTTGAGTTTGGCTTTCTGGGGAAAAGTGCCTCCTTTCGGAGTCAACTTGCCTGCGGCTCATGCAGGGGTTTTGCCTACAAAAATTCCATAAGGACGAGGATTTCTCCCAGACCAAAGCTGCCCGCTCCTCCAAACCTGGCTGACATCGGAGGCCCAAACGCGCCCTACAAAATGACACCTGCCAAGTGGGCTCTTGAGTTTGGCTTCTTGGGGAAAAGTGCCTCCTTTCGGAGTCAACTTGCCGGCGGCCCATGCAGGGCTTTTGCCTAAAAAAATTCCAGAAGGACGAGGATTTCTCCCAGAACAAAGCTGCCCCCTCCTCCAAACCTGGCTGCCATCGGAGGCCCAAACGCGCCCCACAAAATTACACCTGCATTGTGGGTTCTTGAATTTGGCTTCTTGGGGAAAAGTGCCTCCTTTCGGAGCCAACTTGCCTAACTTGCCTGCGGCCCGTGCTGGGCTTTTGAGTACAAAAATTCCAGAAGGACGAGGATTTCTCCCAGACCAAAGCTGCCCCCTCCTCCAAACCTGGCTGCCATCGGAGGCCCAAACGCGCCCTACAAAATGACACCTGCCAAGTGGGCTCTTGAGTTTGTCTTCTTGGGGAAAAGTGCCTCCTTTCAAAGCCAACTTGCCTAACTTGCCTGCGGCCCGTCCTGGGCTTTTGCCTACAAAAATTCCAGAAGGACAAGGATTTCTCCCAGACCAAATCTGCTCCCTCCTCCAAACCTGGCTGCCATCGGAGGCCCAAACGCGCCCTACAAAATGACATCTGCCAAGTGGGCTCTTGAGTTTGGCTTCTTGGGGAAAAGTGACTCCTTTCAAAACCAACTTGCCTGCGTCCCGTCCCGGACGATTGCTACAAAAATTCCATAAGGACGAGGATTCCTCCCAGACCAAAGCTGCCCCCTCCTCCAAACCTGGCTGCCATCGGAGGCCCAAACGCGCCCTACAAAATGACATCTGCCAAGTGGGCTCTTGAGTTTGGCTTTCTGGGGAAAAGTGCCTCCTTTCGGAGTCAACTTGCCTGCGGCTCATGCAGGGGTTTTGCCTACAAAAATTCCATAAGGACGAGGATTTCTCCCAGACCAAAGCTGCCCCCTCCTCCAAACCTGGCTGCCATCGGAGGCCCAAACGCGCCCTACAAAATGACACCTGCCAAGTGGGCTCTTGAGTTTGGCTTCTTGGGGAAAAGTGCCTCCTTTCGGAGTCAACTTGCCGGCGGCCCATGCAGGGCTTTTGCCTAAAAAAATTCCAGAAGGACGAGGATTTCTCCCAGAACAAAGCTGCCCCCTCCTCCAAACCTGGCTGCCATCGGAGGCCCAAACGCGCCCCACAAAATTACACCTGCATTGTGGGTTCTTGAATTTGGCTTCTTGGGGAAAAGTGCCTCCTTTCGGAGCCAACTTGCCTAACTTGCCTGCGGCCCGTGCTGGGCTTTTGAGTACAAAAATTCCAGAAGGACGAGGATTTCTCCCAGACCAAAGCTGCCCCCTCCTCCAAACCTGGCTGCCATCGGAGGCCCAAACGCGCCCTACAAAATGACACCTGCCAAGTGGGCTCTTGAGTTTGTCTTCTTGGGGAAAAGTGCCTCCTTTCAAAGCCAACTTGCCTAACTTGCCTGCGGCCCGTCCTGGGCTTTTGCCTACAAAAATTCCAGAAGGACAAGGATTTCTCCCAGACCAAATCTGCTCCCTCCTCCAAACCTGGCTGCCATCGGAGGCCCAAACGCGCCCTACAAAATGACATCTGCCAAGTGGGCTCTTGAGTTTGGCTTCTTGGGGAAAAGTGACTCCTTTCAAAACCAACTTGCCTGCGTCCCGTCCCGGACGATTGCTACAAAAATTCCATAAGGACGAGGATTCCTCCCAGACCAAAGCTGCCCCCTCCGCCAAACCTGGCTGCCATCGGAGGACCAAACGCGCCCTACAAAATGACACCTGCATTGAGGGCTCTTGATTTTGGCTTCCTGGGGAAAAGTGCCTCCTTTCGGAGTCAACTTGCCGGCGGCCCATGCAGGGCTTTTGCCTACAAAAATTCCATAAGGACGAGGATTTCTCCCAGACCAAAGCTGCCCCCTCCTCCAAACCTGGCTGCCATCGGAGGCCCAAACGCGCCCTACAAAATGACACCTGCCAAGTGGGCTCTTGAGTTTGGCTTCTTGGGGAAAAGTGCCTCTTTTCGGAGCCAACTTGCCTAACTAGCCTGCGGCCTGTGCTGGGCTTTTGCCTACAAAAATTCCATAAGGACGAGGATTTCTCCCAGACCAAAGCTGCCCCCTCCTCCAAACCTGGCTGCCATCAGAGGCCCAAACGCGCCCTACAAAATGACATCTGCCAAGTGGGCTCTTGAGTTTGGCTTCTTGGGGAAAAGTGCCTCCTTTCGGAGCCAAATTGCCTAACTTGCCTGCGGCCCGTCCTGGGCTTTTGCCTCCAAAAATTCCAGAAGGACGAGGATTTCTCCCAGACCAAAGCTGCCCCCTCCTCCAAACCTGGCTGCCATCGGAGGCCCAAACGCGCCCCACCAAATGACACCTGCATTGAGGGTTCTTGAGTTTGGCTTCCTGGGGAAAAGTGCCTCCTTTCGGAGTCAACTTGCCTGCGGCCCATGCAGGGCTTTTGCCTACAAAAATTCCAGAAGGACGAGGATTTCTCCCAGACCAAAGCTGCCCCCTCCTCCAAACCTGGCTGCCATCGGAGGCCCAAACGCGCCCCACAAAATGACATCTGCATTGAGGGTTCTTGAGTTTGGCTTCTTGGGGAAAAGTGCCTCCTTTCGGAGCCAACTTGCCTAACTTGCCTGCGGCCCATCCTGGGCTTTTGCTACAAAAATTCCATAAGGACGAGGATTTCTCCCAGACCAAAGCTGCCCCCTCCTCCAAACCTGGCTGCCATCGGAGGCCCAAACGCGCCCTACAAAATGACATCTGCATTGTGGGTTCTTGAGTTTGGCTTCTTGGGGGAAAGTGCCTCCTTTCAAAGCAACTTGCCTAACTTGCCTGCGGCCCATGCGGGGTTTTTGCCTACAAAAATTCCATAAGGACGAGGATTTCTCCCAGACCAAAGCTGCCCCCTCCTCCAAACCTGGCTGCCATCGGAGGCCGAAACGTGCCCTACAAAATGACATCTGCCAAGTGGGCTCTTGAGTTTGGCTTCTTGGGTGGAAGTACCTCCTTTCAAAGCCAACTTGCCTGCGGCCCGTCCTGGGCTTTTGCCTACAAAAATTCCATAAGGACGAGGATTTCTCCCAGACCAAAGCTGCCCCCTCCTCCAAACCTGGCTGCCATCGGAGGCCCAAACGCGCCCTACAAAATGACATCTGCCAAGTGGGCTCTTGAGTTTGGCTTCTTGCGGAAAAGTGCCTCCTTTCAAAGCCAACTTGCCTAACTAGCCTGCGGCCCGTGCTGGGCTTTAGACTACAAAAATTCCATAAGGACGAGGATTTCTCCCAGACCAAAGCTGCCCCCTCCTCCAAACCTGGCTGCCATCGGAAGCCCAAACGCGCCCCACAAAATGACATCTGCATTTGAGGGTTCTTGAGTTTGGCTTCTTGGGGAAAAGTGCCTCCTTTCGGAGTCAACTTGCCTAACTTGCCTGCGGCCCATGTGGGGTTTTTGCCTACAAAAATTCCATAAGGACGAGGATTTCTCCCAGACCAAAGCTGCCCCCTCCTCCAAACCTGGCTGACATCGGAGGCCCAAACGCGCCCTACAAAATGACATCTGCCAAGTGGGCTCTTGAGTTTGGCTTTCTGGGGAAAAGTGCCTCCTTTCGGAGTCAACTTGCCTGCGGCTCATGCAGGGGTTTTGCCTACAAAAATTCCATAAGGACGAGGATTTCTCCCAGACCAAAGCTGCCCCCTCCTCCAAACCTGGCTGCCATCGGAGGCCCAAACGCGCCCTACAAAATGACACCTGCCAAGTGGGCTCTTGAGTTTGGCTTCTTGGGGAAAAGTGCCTCCTTTCGGAGTCAACTTGCCGGCGGCCCATGCAGGGCTTTTGCCTAAAAAAATTCCAGAAGGACGAGGATTTCTCCCAGAACAAAGCTGCCCCCTCCTCCAAACCTGGCTGCCATCGGAGGCCCAAACGCGCCCTACAAAATGACATCTGCATTGTGGGTTCTTGAGTTTGGCTTCGTGGGGAAAAGTGCCTCCTTTCGGAGCCAACTTGCCTAACTTGCCTGCGGCCCGTGCTGGCCTTTTGAGTACAAAAATTCCAGAAGTACGAGGATTTCTCCCAGACCAAAGCTGCCCCCTCCTCCAAACCTGGCTGCCATCGGAGGCCCAAACGCGCCCTACAAAATGACATCTGCCAAGTGGGCTCTTGAGTTTGTCTTCTTGGGGAAAAGTGCCTCCTTTCAAAGCCAACTTGCCTAACTTGCCTGCGGCCCGTCCTGGGCTTTTGCCTACAAAAATTCCAGAAGGACAAGGATTTCTCCCAGACCAAAGCTGCTCCCTCCTCCAAACCTGGCTGCCATCGGAGGCCCAAACGCGCCCTACAAAATGACATCTGCCAAGTGGGCTCTTGAGTTTGGCTTCTTGGGGAAAAGTGACTCCTTTCAAAACCAACTTGCCTGCGTCCCGTCCCGGACGATTGCTACAAAAATTCCATAATGACGAGGATTCCTCCCAGACGAAAGCTGCCCCCTCCGCCAAACCTGGCTGCCATCGGAGGCCCAAACGCGCCCTACAAAATGACATCTGCCAAGCGGGCTCTTGAGTTTGGCTTCTTGGGGAAAAGTGCCTCCTTTCGGAGTCAACTTGCCGGCGGCCCATGCAGGGCTTTTGCCTCCAAAAATTCCATAAGGACGAGGATTTCTCCCAGACCAAAGCTGCCCCCTCCTCCAAACCTGGCTGCCATCGGAGGCCCAAACGCGCCCTACAAAATGACACCTGCCAAGTGGGCTCTTGAGTTTGGCTTCTTGGGGAAAAGTGCCTCCTTTCGGAGCCAACTTGCCTAACTAGCCTGCGGCCTGTGCTGGGCTTTTGCCTACAAAAATTCCATAAGGACGAGGATTTCTCCCAGACCAAAGCTGCCCCCTCCTCCAAACCTGGCTGCCATCAGAGGCCCAAACGCGCCCTACAAAATGACATCTGCCAAGTGGGCTCTTGAGTTTGGCTTCTTGGGGAAAAGTGCCTCCTTTCGGAGCCAAATTGCCTAACTTGCCTGCGGCCCGTCCTGGGCTTTTGCCTCCAAAAATTCCAGAAGGACGAGGATTTCTCCCAGACCAAAGCTGCCCCCTCCTCCAAACCTGGCTGCCATCGGAGGCCCAAACGTGCCCTACAAAATGACACCTGCCAAGTGGGCTCTTGAGTTTGGCTTCTTGGGTGGAAGTGCCTCCTTTCAAAGCCAACTTGCTTGCGGCCCGTCCTGGGCTTTTGCTACAAAAATTCCAGAAGGACAAGGATTTCTCCCAGACCAAAGCTGCCCCCTCCTCCAAACCTGGCTGCCATCGGAGGCCCAAACGCGCCCTACAAAATGACATTTGCCAAGTGGGCTCTTGAGTTTGGCTTCTTGCGGAAAAGTGCCTCCTTTCAAAGCCAACTTGCCTAACTAGCCTGCGGCCCGTGCTGGGCTTTTGCCTACAAAAATTCCATAAGGACGAGGATTTCTCCCAGACCAAAGCTGCCCCCTCCTCCAAACCTGGCTGCCATCGGAGGCCCAAACGCGCCCCACAAAATGACATCTGCATTTGAGGGTTCTTGAGTTTGGCTTATTGGGGAAAAGTGCCTCCTTTCGGAGTCAACTTGCCTAACTTGCCTGCGGCCCATGTGGTGTTTTTGCCTACAAAAATTCCATAAGGACGAGGATTTCTCCCAGACCAAAGCTGCCCCCTCCTCCAAACCTGGCTGACATCGGAGGCCCAAACGCGCCCTACAAAATGACACCTGCCAAGTCGGCTCTTGAGTTTGGCATCTTGGGGAAAAGTGACTCCTTTCAAAACCAACTTGCCTGCGTCCCGTCCTGGGCTTTTGCTACAAAAATTCCATAAGGACGAGGATTCCTCCCAGACCAAAGCTGCCCCCTCCTCCAAACCTGGCTGCCATCGGAGGCCCAAACGCGCCCTACAAAATGACATCTGCCAAGTGGGCTCTTGAGTTTGGCTTTCTGGGGAAAAGTGCCTCCTTTCGGAGTCAACTTGCCTGCGGCTCATGCAGGGGTTTTGCCTACAAAAATTCCATAAGGACGAGGATTTCTCCCAGACCAAAGCTGCCCCCTCCTCCAAACCTGGCTGCCATCGGAGGCCCAAACGCGCCCTACAAAATGACACCTGCCAAGTGGGCTCTTGAGTTTGGCTTCTTGGGGAAAAGTGCCTCCTTTCGGAGCCAACTTGCCTAACTAGCCTGCGGCCTGTGCTGGGCTTTTGCCTCCAAAAATTCCATAAGGA